>NC_090762.1:26100073-26157573 GCF_036898095.1 Palaemon carinicauda
CATGGCGTTTAACATTCTCAGAATTCCATGACCAGTGCTAGAGTGCTTTATGCATGCTTGCATGGGGTTTTAATATCAACATAATATTAACCTTACATTCATAACTCATGATTCATATTTTTGCCATATTTTGCGATATTGTTAAAAATATATTGCAAGGAATACAAATATATTTTTATAAGTAATACAAATAACCTCCATTATCATAATGTTTGAAAATGGAGGTAAGGTATGCTGAACAGCAGAGTCAGAACGAGCTGGAACAACAATAGTTGTGGTTTCCTCTTCAAGACTCTGTTGAGGGAACACCTGAGGCTCAGTCTGCAAAGGCTGATCAAAAGAAGTAGCAGAAGGTAGGCGCATGGGTGGAGGAGGCTGACTCCTGGCATGAGTGGCTTAACTCAAGGGTTTGCGCTTGCTGAGTGGTTGGCGGATGCGCAGTAGCAAGTTCCTGAGGAACGAGTTGAGGTTCCTGCGGTGTGAGCTGAGAGCGAAAAGGTAGTGGCTGCGCAGAACGCAGTAAAAGTCTCGCAAGTTGAGGCTCCTGAGGCGCAAGGCTAAGGTGTTGAGGTGCTTGCCTTGAGGAGGGTTGAGCTCGCTGCAGCGAGAGCTGAGGAGACTGACTCATGGATGGGAGAGGTTTTGTTGTACCTCAAGCGAGTGTTGCCTCACTGGTGGAACAGCAAGTGGAAGCGGAGGAAGAGAGGTATAAGCCTCCTGTTCCCATTGCTGAGGTTGCCTTAAGGAAGGCGGGAGGGAGCTGCACACCACTGGGATCAGTAAACTCATAACGTGGCTCAACATCGTACGCCTGGCAGGCGGTACTGCGGTCAGGCGGAGCGAGCGCAGGCGGAGCGAGCGCAGGCGGAGCGAGCGCAGGCGGAGCGAGCGCAGGCGGAGCGAGCGCAGGCGGAGCGAGCGCAGGCGGAGGCGCAACCTTCTCAGCCCGACACTCACGCATCAAGACCGAAAGTTGTGACTGCATGGACTGCAGTAGAGTCAACTTGGGGTCGGCAGACACTAAGGTCTGCTGAGGTAAAGCCTTAACAGCAGAGATCTGTTGCGGCAGAACCTTACTCCTCTTAGGCGGAGTGCATTCAACTGATGACTGCGGCGAGTCAGAGCTAACCCAAAGACTGCATCCGGGTTGTTGAACTCTAACTTCGTACGTCTGGCATAGGTCTGGACTTTACGTTTAAGAGGTCTTGAGACCTGAGACCAGCGTTTTCTCCCCTAAATTTCTTCTGCAGACGAGCAAAATAAGGGCTCAATCGTCTGCGGGTGGGGAGTGACGGTCTCTGTAAGACACGCCCGCAACCACCGAGGATACTTCTGTGCGTCGATCAAGGCCTGCCGAACCCTTTTGCCCTTCGACATTGCTTCTCCCCTGGGCTTGGGAGCTTGCAAGAGGTCCCGGACTGGGAGGACGACTGGCCGCACAGAAGTACCCTCACGCACAACACTGACACACTTTGCGCTAATCACTTATCACTTTGATTTTCTGTTTGCACTTATTTCACTGAACTCGAAACTTTAAGTGGTTTGTACCTGAAACACGCAATTCTATCCTTTCTCAAAAGTTAGTAATTGCGAAAATGACAAATTCGAAGATAATTTGTATTTTTCCTAACCATACAAACCTTAGCTATTTACAAAGGGTTTACTTTTAGCGCAGCTGAAATGACGAGCCAATAGTTTTTAACGAGGGTTAATTACCCCCGCGCTAGTTAGCGGGGGGTGGGGAAGGGTAGCTTGCTACCCCTCCCCCCTCCACACACCGGTGACTTGCTTCACTTCACTTAGAGGTAGGACTTGACTTGGGGGTCAGGGATGGCGGGCACATATGTGTAAATAGCTAAGGTTTGTATGGTTAGGAAAAATACAAATTATCTTCGAATTTGTCATTTGTTCCGTAACCGAAATACAAACCACGCTATTTACAAAGGGTGACTTACCCCTTAGGAAGGGTGGAAAGTCCCCAGCCTTACTGACTTCGGCTTGCCCGGGGGCTCGATCCCTTAGTGAGCAGCACTAGAGAGAGGGAGCCCCTGTACCTCACAGGTTCCTAGCATCGCTAGGAACGAGTGGCCTACATAAGTAGTGTGAGGAGGAGAGTGTGACTCGTCCTATGAAGTTGACCTTGAGACCTTCAGATAGGAATTCTAGGATAGGACGTTCCCCATACCACCTCGTCAGGGTATGGGAGACGCAACAGTATTAAGCTGCGGTCAGGCGGTCAGGCGGAGCGAGCGCAGGCGGAGCGAGCGCAGGCGGAGCGAGCGCAGGCGGAGCGAGCGCAGGCGGAGCGAGCGCAGGCGGAGGCGCAACCTTCTCAGCCCGACACTCACGCATCAAGACCGAAAGTTGTGACTGCATGGACTGCAGTAGAGTCAACTTGGGGTCGGCAGACACTAAGGTCTGCTGAGGTAAAGCCTTAACAGCAGAGATCTGTTGCGGCAGAACCTTACTCCTCTTAGGCGGAGTGCATTCAACTGATGACTGCGGCGAGTCAGAGCTAACCCAAAGACTGCATCCGGGTTGTTGAACTCTAACTTCGTACGTCTGGCATAGGTCTGGACTTTACGTTTAAGAGGTCTTGAGACCTGAGACCAGCGTTTTCTCCCCTAAATTTCTTCTGCAGACGAGCAAAATAAGGGCTCAATCGTCTGCGGGTGGGAGTGACGGTCTCTGTAAGACACGCCCGCAACCACCGAGGATACTTCTGTGCGTCGATCAAGGCCTGCCGAACCCTTTTGCCCTTCGACATTGCTTCTCCCCTGGGCTTGGGAGCTTGCAAGAGGTCCCGGACTGGGAGGACGACTGGCCGCACAGAAGTACCCTCACGCACAACACTGACACACTTTGCGCTAATCACTTATCACTTTGATTTTCTGTTTGCACTTATTTCACTGAACTCGAAACTTTAAGTGGTTTGTACCTGAAACACGCAATTCTATCCTTTCTCAAAAGTTAGTAATTGCGAAAATGACAAATTCGAAGATAATTTGTATTTTTCCTAACCATACAAACCTTAGCTATTTACAAAGGGTTTACTTTTAGCGCAGCTGAAATGACGAGCCAATAGTTTTTAACGAGGGTTAATTACCCCCGCGCTAGTTAGCGGGGGGTGGGGAAGGGTAGCTTGCTACCCCTCCCCCCTCCACACACCGGTGACTTGCTTCACTTCACTTAGAGGTAGGACTTGACTTGGGGGTCAGGGATGGCGGGCACATATGTGTAAATAGCTAAGGTTTGTATGGTTAGGAAAAATACAAATTATCTTCGAATTTGTCATTTGTTCCGTAACCGAAATACAAACCACGCTATTTACAAAGGGTGACTTACCCCTTAGGAAGGGTGGAAAGTCCCCAGCCTTACTGACTTCGGCTTGCCCGGGGGCTCGATCCCTTAGTGAGCAGCACTAGAGAGAGGGAGCCCCTGTACCTCACAGGTTCCTAGCATCGCTAGGAACGAGTGGCCTACATAAGTAGTGTGAGGAGGAGAGTGTGACTCGTCCTATGAAGTTGACCTTGAGACCTTCAGATAGGAATTCTAGGATAGGACGTTCCCCATACCACCTCGTCAGGGTATGGGAGACGCAACAGTATTAAGCTTAATACTAGCAGCACAAAGAAGCATGGGTTACCTGCAGAGGTCGAGGTCAGCTATGCGAGGACCAGGATGCTGCTTCCCCAAGAGAGGGGAGAATGAAGAAAGAAGTAAGGGTCAGACATACTCTTTCATTCACACAGACTAAGACCGGGTAACAACGCCCTCAACCTACTGCTACTTGTCCAAAAAGGAGCCTGAGGTTAGACCAGCTGTTGTGCAGCCACCACAGGGCCGATAGAGAACGTATCGAGGCTCCTGTGGGTCACGTCTTGCAGGTAGTGGGCTGTGAAGGTCGTTTGACGCTTCCAGACCCCCGCTTGAAGTACCTGCGTCACAGAGAAGTTTCTCTTGAAGGCCAGGGATGTAGCAATACCCCTGACATCGTGGGCCCGAGGGCGACGTGACGGAGGAGGGTCAGGATTCAGGGCATGGTGGATAACCCTTCGAATCCAAGCAGAGATGGTGTTCCTTGTGACCCTCCTCTTTGTCCTGCCTGTGCTCACAAACAAAGCTCGCACATGAGGACGGACTGCAGCCGTTCTCTTCAAGTAGTACCTCAGACACCTCACTGGGCATAGTAGCAGCTGGTCTGGGTCGTTTGTTACAGAACGGAGACTCGCGATCCTGAAAGAGTCGAACCGAGGATCCGGCACTCCAGGATTCTGAGTCTTGGCCACAAACTCAGGGACGAACCTGAACGTTACCTCCCCCCATCCCCTTGAATGGGCGATGTCGTACGAGAGACCATGAAGTTCACTAACTCGCTTGGCCGAGGCCAAGGCGAGTAGGAAAGCCGTCTTCCAAGACAGGTGGCGATCGGAGGCCTGGCGTAATGGCTCGAAGGGAGGTCTCTTGAGAGACCTGAGAACTCGAACCACGTTCCAAGGAGGGGGTCTCACTTCCGACTGGGGGCAGGTAAGCTCATAGCTACGTATGAGTAAAGAGAGTTCTAGCGATGAAGAAATATCCACGCCCTTCAATCTGAAGGCCAAGCTTAAGGCTGAGCGATAGCCTTTCACTGCCGAGACAGAAAGGCGCATTTCTTCTCGCAGATACACAAGGAAGTCCGCTATTGCTGGAATAGTGGCATCGAGTGGAGAGATACCCCTTCCACGACACCAACCACAAAAGACTCTCCACTTCGCTTGGTAGACTCCCTCAGAGGACCTTCGCAGGTGCCGAGACATTCTCTCCGCAACCTGTTGCGAAAAGCCTCTCTCCGCGAGGAGACGCTGGATAGTCTCCAGGCGTGAAGCCGAAGCGAGGCTACGGCCCTGTGAGGGACACCGGAGTGGGGTTGTCTGAGAAGCTCGTGTCGTGGAGGAAGCTCCCTTGGGAGTTCCGTCAGGAGTTGCAGAAGGTCCGGAAACCATTCCGCGTGATGCCATAGCGGAGCTACTAGAGTCATGGAACAGTTGACCGATAGTCTGGTCCTGTTGAGCACCCTTCTCATCAGACAGAATGGTGGGAAGGCGTACACGTCGATGTTGTCCCACCGTTGCTGGAAAGCATCTTGCCAGAGTGCCTTGGGGTCCGGGACTGGTGAGCAGTACAGGGGCAGCTTGAAGTTCAAGGCTGTCGCGAACAAGTCCACCGTCGGGGAACCCCACAAAGTCAGGACTTTGTTGGCTATCTGAGGATCCAAAGACCACTCGGTACTCACTATCTGCGAAGCCCTGCTCAGACTGTCGGCGAGCACATTCCTCTTGCCAGGAATGAAGCGAGCTGATAGTGTTATCGAGTGGGTTTCGGTCCACCTCAGAGTCTCTACTGCAAGATGGGATAGCTGTTGCGAAAAAGTGCCTCCCTGCTTGTTGATATAAGCCACTACCGTGGTGTTGTCGCTCATCACCACCACGGAGTGACCCGCCAGGAACCGTTGGAACTGTTGAAGGGCCAGAAAGACGGCCTTCAATTCTAGCAGGTTGATGTGTAGGCACTTTTCTGATTCTGACCAAAGGCCTGAGGCCCTCTGGTTCAGAACGTGCGCCCCCCACCCTTCTTTTGACGCGTCCGAAAACAGAGTCAATTCCGGGGGAAGGACGAGAAGACTCACTCCCTTTCGCAGGTTCTCGTCGGCCAGCCACCACCGCAAGTCCGTCTGTTCCAGAGACCCCATTGGGATCAGAGTGTCCGGGGAATCGGATCCTTGATTCCACCGGGACTTGAGCCGCCATTGAAGGGATCTCATCCTGAGGCGGCTGTTTGGAACCAGACGGGCCAGGGAGGATAGGTGGCCCAAGAGACGCAACCACGATTGGGCGGGGAGTTCTTTTCGCCTGAGGAAAGGTTCCGCCACCCTCCTCAGCCTTGCTATCCGGTCGTCTGATGGAAAGGCTTTGTGGAGATTGGTGTCTATTAGCATGCCTAGATAAACCAGTCGCTGGGACGGCTGCAGAGAGGACTTCTCGAGGTTTACCACGATCCCCAGATCCTGGCAAAGATCTAGAAGCCTGTCTCGGTGTCGAAGAAGGGTCGACTCCGAGTCTGCTAGGATCAGCCAATCGTCTAGGTAACGAAGGAGACGAATGCCGTTCCTGTGCGCCCAAGTCGAAATCAGGGTGAACACTCTGGTGAACACCTGAGGAGCTGTGGAGAGACCGAAACACAGCACCTTGAACTGGTAGATCTTGTTGTCTAGGCAGAATCTCAGGTACTTCCTGGAAGACGGATGGATTGGGATCTGGAAGTACGCGTCCTTTAGATCCAGTGTACACATGAAGTCTTGTGGTCTCACCGCAAGTCTGACTGTGTCTGCTGTCTCCATGCTGAACCGGGTTTGTTTGACAAACCTGTTCAGAGCCGAGAGATCGATGACGGGTCTCCAGTCTCCAGTAGCCTTCTTTACAAGAAAGAGTCGACTGAAGAAGCCTGGAGAGCCGTCCACGACTTCCTGGAGAGCACCCTTCTCGAACATGGTCTTGACTTCGGCCTGAAGGGCCAGCCCCTTTGCCGATCCCATGGCATAGGAGCTCAACGACACTGGATTCGCTGTCAGGGGAGGTTGAGATGACGTGAACGGGACGCGATAACCTTGGCCGATCACCGAGATCGTCCAAGCATCGGCCCCGAGATGTTGCCACCTGCGGACGCAACGCTGAAGGCATCCCCCCACAGGTGGACACGCAGGGGGACTGCCACCCCTAGGGCTTGCGGCCGCGGCCGCCACCCCTAGAAGTCTTGCCTCCCCTGGAGGACTTACCACCCCTCTTGACCTTGGCTGGAAAGGGCTGGGGCTTAGACACCACTTTCTTAGCTGCCGGTGCCTGTTTTGGAGCCTTACGAGGCTGTTGCTGCTGTTGTGGCGGGGCTGGAGGCTTATAGGGCCGAGTTGTAAGGGCCCTGTGGAGGAGGGAGTCCGTGCTGGATTTCCTCCACCTCTCAGCCGTTCGCTCCAAGTCTTGAGGCTCAAACAGGCTCTCCCCCAGGAGGGAGGCATGTCGGAGCCTACACACATCTACGGCGGGGACCTTCGGATGGAATCTCTCGGACACAGCATCGCGACGCTTCAACACCGAGTTGGCCCACAGGGTGGTAACCTGGTGCGCCAAGAACTCGATGGAGCGGGTGCCCGAGAGCAAGAAGGTCTCTAGGGCCTTCCTATTGGTCTCCTTGGACAAGTCCTCAGATCGCAATAGGATGCCCAGAGATCCTAACCAGAAGTCCAGCCACGAAGTGGCATGCATGGCACACTTAGCGACCTTCTCGTGGTTAAGGATCTCTGCCGCCGAGAACGACACCTGCCGGGCAGAGAGTTTCTCCAAGGGAACTCCCTTCGCCAGCTCCTCCACAGAGTGATGGAGCGGAAGAGCGAGGTTGTGCTCACCCAGGATCTCGAAATACCTCCTCTGCTGAAGGCGAGGAGGAGGGATGAGTTTGTTCCCGGCAGTGGAACGACTGGAGGAGGCAAGAAGTGCGAGCTGAGCATTGGCCCTAGCTCTGGCACTCTTCAGCCCCCGAGACCAGGGCAGAGCTGCACTGGTCTTAGGGGCCTTCCGAACGTCGAACACTTCATCCAGAATTGTGTCTTTGCCTTCACGGGGGGGGATGACTGGATCCGTAAGACTGTTAAGTTGCCTTATCAGGCTTAGGACCTGCCAGAAGGCATGTTCGGACTCTTGCTGTTCTCCTCCCTGTGGGCTGGCAGCTAAGTCTCCTGCCCCAGGAATCTCTTCCTGGGGTGATACGTGGACATTCCCCTGGGTAGTCATGGGTTCCTGTCGAATCCTTGCAGAGGATTTAGGGATGGTCTTGGAATCCTTGGGCTCCCTCCTAGGAGGGATACAGGATCCCAACAACGAGGTTCGAGGGGCCCCTTCCTCACGAGACAATTCTCCTGCCTGAAGCGAAGTCTCCCCCCCTGGTGCCGGGGGGAAGACTACCGGTCCACTGGACTCACCTGAGGACGGAAAGGCCTCGTCCACGGGAAAAGGAGAGAGTACTCGTGCAGGAGAGGGGACCCTCGAGACCGACCTCTTGGGAACCAACTTCGCCCTGGGGGAAGTCACCACGAAGTCCACTCCTCTCTTTCTCTTCAGCGAAGGAGAGACAGCCGCTGGTTTGTTACCCTGGCCGGCGAGTGCTGGTTTCATAACCCTCACTAACGCCCGTGCCAGCGGACCAAACCAAGTCTGCTGCTCAAAGGACACAGAGTCCGAAATCCTCGCTAAGGTGAAAGGGATCGGGCGATCCTTTGGAGTGGACACGACGGTACCTGCCTGAAAAGAAGGTGGGGAAGAATGCTGTAATGACCTGTCCTCGTCCTGCAATACCAACCTGTGCTTGGATGGAGGTGATCCCGAGTGCCGTCTAGGAGCACGCGTCCCTGCTGCTACCACCGGCTGTGGAATTCGCCGCGAACTATGGTCGCGCGAGGGTGAACGGTCGCGCAAAGGCGAATGGTTGCGCGGGTGATCGCGCGGGCGTACAGGCGAGCGGTCGCGCGGGCGCGCAGGCGAGCGGTCGCGCGGGCGCGCAGGCGAGCGATCGCGCGGGCGCGCAGGCGAGCGATCGCGCGGGCGCGCAGGCGAGTGGGCGTGAGGGTGGGCAGGTAAAGGAACACGTGTCCGAGGCGACGAACGCAAGCGATGGCGCGACGGCGAGGGATCGTGCTGCCGCGTAGGTGAAGAAGATCGCTGGCGATAATGATCACGTGATGGTAAGCGATGGCGAGCAGCATGTGAAGGTGAATGATTGCGCGCAAGAGGGCGGTCGTTCAGGGTTGAGCGATGAGGAGCAGCATGCGTAAGCGGGCGATCGTTCAGGGTTGTGCGATGGCGAGCAGCATGCGTAGGTGAATGATCGCGTGAAAGGGTGCGATGGTGATCAGCATCCGCAGGAAGGCGATCGTTCAGGGTTGTGCGATGAGGAGCAGCATGCGTAAGCGGGCGATCGTGCAGGGTTGTGCGATGGCGAGCAGCATGCGCAGGTGAATGATCGCGTGAAAGGGTGCGATGGTGATCAGCATCCGCAGGAGGGCGATCGTTCAGGGTATTGCGATGAGGAGCAGCATGCGAAAGCGGGCGATCGTGCAGGGTTGTGCGATGGCGAGCAGCATGCGTAAGCGGGCGATCGTGCAGGGTTGTGCGATGGTGATCAGCATCCGCAGGAGGGCGATCGTTCAGGGTATTGCGATGAGGAGCAGCATGCGTAAGCGGGCGATCATGCAGGTTCGTGCGATGGCGGGCAGCATGTGAAGGTGATCGCTGGCGAACTGGTGATCGCTGGCGAGCTGGTGATCGCTGGCGAGCTGGTGATCGCTGGCGAGCTGGTGATCGCTGGCGAGCAGAAGGTCGACGCGTGTCCTGTGAGAGGATAGGTTCACGAGCAGGAACGGGAAGATCGCTGGCGCGTTGGTGAACATGTGTTTCTGACACACGATGGTGAGCAGGGAGTTCAGCAGGAACTAAAGGGTGGTCAGAGACCGCAGGGCGATGGTCCTCAAATGAGCGCTGACACTCGGAAGAGAGCTGACGAGCAGGAGAGCGCTGGCGAGGGGGGCGAACCTCAGGAGAGAGCCGACGAGCAGGTGAGCGTCGGCGAGCAGGAGAGTCTTGGCGAGCAGGAGATCGTCGACGAGCAGGAGATCGCTGGCGAGCAGGAGAGCGCTTGTGCGCTGGCCCTGCTCGCGTAAGGGAAGAATCCCTTAGCCCCGAAGGGACCGTTGCCCGTCGGGTGACGAGTTCTCCAGAAGGCGAAGATCCGGCAGGAGATGGAGAGCGGTCCGCAGAGAGGTTCAAGGAGGGCGGAGTAGTCGGTTGAGGCTGACGAGGAGAGTCCCCCCCGGAGGACGAAGACCCAAAAAGGCGCCTCTTAGTCCCCCTGTAAGGGGAAGGGAGGCCCTTGTGGCGTAGAGGGCGGTGAGCCTTACGGCGGAGGCGGCCTCGGGGGAGATCGTCGGGACCATCGGTCCTCCGAAGGGGAGTCTCCTTCAAAACACTTCCCTCAGAAGGAAGCTGGGCAGCAGTCGAGACCGAAGGACTCACTTCCCCCTTCGAAGGATGCACGGAAGGAGGAGGAGAGCCTAGAGCACCATCACCAGCAACAGCACCTGCGTCGGAAGGCCCAGCCACGTCGGAGGCCTCTGTCACCACGACGTCGACAATAGACAGAGGGTCTACCTCCGCTACCACCGGCGACTGTTTAACAGCGGCCCCCAACGAGACAAGGTCAATAAGAGCGACCCTGGAGGGCAAGCCCTTAAGCCCCAGGGACGACCAAATCTGCAACAGATCATCACTGGATAAAGTATTATTATCAATAACCTCCCCCGGAGGAGGAGGGGGAACCGCCTCGCTATGGGAGGCGACGCCCTCTCCCCCCACAGAAGGTAGGGAAACAGAACAAGGGCCTGCGCTCCCACTCGGACGACTCTCCTTAGGAGGCGGACGAGGGGGAGCTTCGGAGGAGGTTTGGGCGGCGGAAGAAGAGTCCCGAGAACCTTCCTCCTTCAAGGCTAACCCCGGAGGAGAACGGTCTCTCTTGGACTTCTTCTTACGCCGACGGCCAAACCTCTCCCACTGGGAGGCAGACCACTCCCTACACTCACGGCACATGTTATCCTGGTCGCACCGTCGGCCCCGACATTGAGGGCAGAGGGTGTGAGGATCCGTACTCACGTCCGACATGAAAGTCCCACAAGGACGGCCGGCAACTCCAGGGCATGTCCGCATATTAAATAAAAGAAAATAACTGAAGGTCAACTTCCAACCAATCACACAAGCTGTAAAGAAAAAGAAGAAAATTAAAGGCTGTCAGCGAAGGCGATGAACAGACACGTCTGATCACCGCCGAGCCAAAAGTGAAGTGAAGCAAGTCACCGGTGTGTGGAGGGGGGAGGGGTAGCAAGCTACCCTTCCCCACCCCCCGCTAACTAGCGCGGGGGTAATTAACCCTCGTTAAAAACTATTGGCTCGTCATTTCAGCTGCGCTAAAAGTAAACCCTTTGTAAATAGCGTGGTTTGTATTTCGGTTACGGAACAAACAGAATTACAATGTAACAGAAAAATCTAATGAAAGATAAATAATTCAGTGGCTGGAAAGAGACTAAACACTAGATCACTCTAGAAACGTTTACCTTCTTCCCCTAAAGAGACTAGGGAGAAGAGCAAAAACGATAACAACGTTACTCGCTTGAATGAAACGTTTATCCTCCTCTTTCTCCCTCCGTCTCTATCTCTCTCTCTCTCTCTCTCTCTTGACTTAGAACCTGAGAGAAGAGCCCAATCATATATAACGTTAAAACATATTATTGTTAAAGGAAAAAACTGAAAAGTTCCTTTATTAGAATTAAAACCATTAAGTTAAGAAAGAATGAACAAAACGCTAGACACGGTTACTCTTACTGCAACGTGACACCGTGAAGATTCTTTCTCTATCGTAACGATAGAGCGCAAGTTGAACGTTCTGAACGTCAACAACTGCAGAGACAAAACAAAACGTTAGTTCAACTTTGAAAACAGTACGAGACTATCAAAGAAATTCTTTCAAAGACATTAAAATAGCATAATATGTTAACAGGTAAAACCGAAATGACGGGCTCAATGTTAATTAACTTCGGTACCAAGAAAAGACCGCCTACTATTAGGAAGGTCGAATATAAACAAATATAAAAATTAATTATAATAAGTTTATAATAAAAGGAAGTTAATCGAAGAGGCCTATAAGAGGCGGAGAGATATAAAATAAATCTATAACTTTTGTGAGCAAAATTAAGAAAGAGAGTCTATACTCTCTTAGACACCAACACTTCCGTCTAAGGGAAGGGTCGGCCATTTAAAAGTGAAAGAGAGTTCATACTCTCTTCGTCACCATAATTAATCAAATTAATTCCAAAAGCTAACTAAGCTAATATAGAAGTTTCCAGTATAGCGAATAGCTGCAAATTTTAGAGAAATACTTCACCAAACCGTGAACAATACTCCAAAATCATAAGCGTATCCAAGAACGTCTTGCCGGAAGCACGACAGAGGAAAAAGTGAGGTGGCGTCAACAACAAGTACTGTAGTACCTGGCCACAGGTGGCGCTTGTGAGTACACCCCCTTCTAGTATAGTGATAGCTGGCGTATCCCTCCCGTAGAATTCTGTCGGGCAACGGAGTTGACAGCTACATGATTATCGGGTAAGTTTAATATTGAAAACTAACCAATCAGATAGCAGGAAGCTTTTCCGAGCTAAAAGGGCACCGCTGCGAGTCGGTGCAAATCTGCTGCACTAAAAAGAATTGAGTATAGTACAAGTATGATTTTTGAAAGTTGAGCAAAAGCAAAGTTATGAGAGTAAATGGAAACCAATAAGTAACAAAGAATGTTAATATGGATGGTGAAAACAGGAAAGTGGTTGATTCATACATGTTAAATGCCAATGATAAGAAAAAGATTACAAATGTTGAAATGAACTGTTCGCTTTGTATATGTTACGAAAGTACTGAAGACAACTGTTACCAAAAATCAAGCTAGAGAGGTACATTTGGGTGTAAATTGTTACCAAAGGATATTGAATTTTACTTGTATGGACTATCCCATGGCATTTATTTGAAAGCGTCCCGAATAAATTTAGTGAGGAATAAACACGCACAAATATACCCAAGTTGCTTCCAGATTAAACCATTTCCCTAAACAACAGAACTACTTTTTCATGAGGTCACTAACGAAATAAAAACCAGCCAAAATAAATACTTTACAGTAATTAGATAGAGGGAAAAAACATGTTACATTTTCAGTCAATTGAAAACTATATCAAATATCATATTTCTCTCTCTCTCTCTCTCTCTCTCTCTCTCTCTCTCTCTCTCTCTCTCTCTCTCTCTCTCTCTCTCTCTCTCTCTCTCTCTCTCTCTCATCAAGAAAATACCTTACAAATCAAATTACAATGTAAAATAAATTCCTATTGTCTCTTGTTAGAACATTTGGTTTTACGCTCACAAAAAACGATGAAACTTAAATTTTGGTGCTTTTCCAGCCATAACAACTTTAAGATTGATATGTTTATCCTACCACTAAATGTTCTTTTGAATCCAGAGTTTATGATATTAAAAAAAAGAAGTCAATCCAACCATGTCTTATAAAACCAATACCTAAATTTAAAAAGGGTTGTTGAAGTCCTACAAATTTAGAGCAATGATCAATTAACAAACAGTTTATTAAGTTTCTAAACCCTTTCAATAACTTTTTGAGAGAGAGAGAGAGAGAGAGAGAGAGAGAGAGAGAGAGAGAGAGAGAGAGAGAGAGAGAGAGAGAGAGAGAGAGTTCGTATTCCATAAACATGGAAACAACCACTATCAAAGATCTTTTCCTGGGAAGAAAGATGAAAGTCTAAAGGTACAACCAGACTTCAAAACTATTTACTTACCTTGTTCACGGATACCAACAGAATGACAACAGACAAACAACTTCACGTACCTGAAAAAGAGAAAACAAAAATATACACTACTTGAACAATGTTTTAAAATGGAATCAAACATTGCCGAAAGTATCATAAAACTTAATCCAGTTACCGTTTTAACAATAGTAGCAATCAATAAAAGCTGGATAAATAATTCCAAGAGGAATATATCAATATCAAGAGCTAATAAAATTAGTAGAGTAAATTTAATGTCACTTGTCACTGCGAGAACTGGATGTTATTATTTATAAGTACGAGTTAAACTGACACTTATTTGAAATACTTCGACTCTCATAGCATTGGACTGAAGGGCCAGCTCATGATAGTGAACTTCAATGTTTTTAGAATAAATTTGGGCCCATTAAATAATTGAATGATGGAAAACTCTGGGAAAGTTATAAGCAAAAAGGGCTACTCTACAGGAATACCTTGGTTCTAATGCCCAATTCTCGTATTGCCACTTCTCAAACCTAATGCAGTGTGCATTTGTAAATCCAAAACATAAATTAACCCAAGGACAATAAGTCTAGTTGCTTATCCTACAGAACAGTCTAACCACTTTCTAAATAAAATTCTCTATATCAAAAGCACACACTCAAACTTGCTGCATTGCTCATTCAGCCTATATTTACTTTCCATATTATTATTATCATTATCACTTGCATAGCTACAACCCTAGTTGGAAAAGCAGGATGCTATAACCCAGGGGGCTCCAACAGGGAAAATAGCCCAGTGAGGAAAGGAAACAAGGAAAAATAAAATTTTTAAGAGGAGCAACAATATTAGAATAAATATCTCCTATATAAACTATAAAAATCTAGCAAAACAAGAGGAAGAGAAACAAGACAGTACAGCATGCCCAAGTGTACCCTCAAGCAAGAGAACTCTAACCCAAGACAGTAGAAGACCATGGTACAAAGGCTGCAGCACTACCCAAGACTAGGGAACAATGGTTTGATTTTGGATTGTCCTTCTCCTAAAAGAGCTGCTGACCATAGCTAGAGAGTCTCTTCTACCCTTAACAAGAGGAAAGTGGCCACATTTTCGTGGTTCCTCCCAAAGACAAATAAAGGCATTGGAGTTCGATCAAATTATCGCACAGCTGGTATAGAGCCCTAATTATAGAAGTTAGAATATAAGGTGTGAAGAGACCAAGAGGAATACTGTACATGTACACACCTGCAGACAAATAAGTTCGGTTCGAATCATAATCTATTTATCACAGTAAGTCCCCGTCATACAAACGAGATGCATTTCACTAGTAAGTTGTTTTAAAGTTGAAAATCTCTTCTAAAGTTCAAGTTAATTCATACATCCAATGCATGAACTCTAACCCCCTCCTACTCTCCATCGTTTCTAGTTAGCAGATCTTGCTAGCACTAATAAACAAGCCTACCTAGGTATCATGAAATCTTACACATATTTCCATATAACATAATTATTTCATGGGCTTTTACTCATGTACATAGGTTTTTATCTTTGGAAGTTCCTAAGTTGAAATTTCTTATCAAGCAGACTTACTGTATTTACACAGAAAAAAATTACACCCATATGAGCTTAGAATGCACAACCTGTATATTAAGTTTAAGTTTTCTACCAAAAAGTATACTATAGTCCATTTCTTTTAGCGATGCATATTTGCACCGACTCGCGGCGGTGCCCTTTTAGCTCGGAAAAGTTTCCGGATCGCTGATTGGTTAGTTTTAGCTATGCATATTTGCACCGACTCGCGGCGGTGTCCTTTTAGCTCGGAAAAGTTTCCTGATCACTGATTGGTTAGAATTATCTTGTCCAACCAATCAGCAATCCGGAAACTTTTCCGAGCTAAAAGGGCACCGCCGCGAGTCGGTGCAAATATGCATCGCTAAAAGAAATGGACTATAGTCAGTGTAGGAATACTTTTTTCACTTCATATTGAAAGATGACAAAATTCTTTCAGATAACAATCCCCTTCCTGATGGCATGTGTGGCCACCCTGATGCTCGCTGTACCAATTACAGACAGAGAGAATCAACGTAGCTCCCTGTATCCAGGTAAGAATATAGGATGCATTTGAGAAAAAGTTTTGTGGAACATCAACATCGCATAAGTTAAGTATATTATAATATAACATTAAAATTAATCACCCTCCAATACCGCCAAAACTAGATACCCTAATATGAATTAACTACTGTACTTTCTCATGATGCATTTAAATCATTTATGCACTGTGTTTCTCTCAACGCATTCTTCATATACAGTATATATTTCTCTCTCTCTCTCTCTCTCTCTCTCTCTCTCTCTCTCTCTCTCTCTCTCTCTCTCTCTCTCTCTCTCTCTCTCTCTCTCTCTTTGTAGATTCAAAATGACAGTACAATAAGTCAGTTTGAAAGTAATATACCTCTGTACATCTAAATCACTGTTGAGATTCTGATCTGACTTTATAATCGTTATTATGTTTTGGCCACAATTCAAAGCCTCCGAGCTTCTGTTATTACCAAAAATTAATAAATAAAACAAAATAATAAAAATATGAAGTCACATACAGGTACTGTACTGCATTTACAACCTTCATCACTTGTATGAATTTATAACAAAATAACTAATCATAGCATAAAGAAATATGCTTTGAAATGCTATATTTGAAATTCTTTTGCATCCTTCATTCAATGGATGGATATATTTATCTCTAGGGCCAACATCCAGGCACTTAAGTTGAGATGACTACAGTATTCATTTCCTATTCTACATTGCATTATATGCTACGCACTAAAATTCAGTTCGAACAAACCATTCTTCGAGTTCCTTCAATATTCTTAACCCATTTCACATGCTTATCAGGCATCAATGACAAAATACAGCTGCAAGAAAATTATATCTCTGCTGGAGTATAAAATAAATACTGTAGTCTTCAGAAATAAAATACCAGTAATCAATATATCACAAAATTAAATTTGGTGCATGTGTAGCATAACTTTTTTCATATAATATAAAATGCTAATGAATCTATCATAGATAACAAACCATATCTACAAATGAGCTTTAATATAAAATACAATTAATACAATTGCAATTTCTCAACTGATGAAATGATATATGTTTCAATAATCTACAACTAGCATTGAGTGCTATAATTAGCTATATTATAGGGATTGCTCCAAGGTATATCTCACTTACATACCTAATAATGAAATACAGTAATAAATTTACAAACAAACTGCCTTTAAAAGCTATTCCAGGTCACAGCAACACTTTTCACGACAAGAAATCGAAGCCCATCCTCATACGACAAACAGCCCATGAGTGTCACAGGGCTGGCTTTTTTGCCAGTGCTGATAACTGCTCGCGCTTCTATCGGTTTGTAATGTAGCTGTTTTTATTTTTCAAATTCTCCTATATACTGTACTTTCATCGTGATACATAATTTGACAAACTTACAACCTCAATAGAATGCATTTTTTTTATTGTCCTTAGTACTCATAGCCTCATCTTGCTGGAGGTAGAGAGAGAGAGAGAGAGAGAGAGAGAGAGAGAGAGAGAGAGAGAGAGAGAGAGAGAGAGAGAGATACATTCTTATTTCTAAATGAAGTTTCTTTGACATTTTTCATGTGTACGCATACATCTGTATTTACTTTTATCTACTGTATTGACATAACACGGCAATCCCAGTGAAGACAACAAACAGGAAGACAACAAACAGGAAGGCACTAAAGTCTTTGCAGTGTGGCTAAATATCTCATATAGCATCACATAGCTATCAACTGGAAAAGATAATGAGTATTAACAAAATCAAAACTGAAGGTTACAGTACTAAATGGATGCCAAAAAGGTTAACCCTCTTACCCCAAAGGACGTACTGGTAAGTTTCACAAAAGCCATCCCTTTACCCCCATGGACGTACCAGTACGTCCTTGCAAAAAAATGCTATAAAATTTTTTTTTCCATATTTTTGACAATTTATTGGAAAAATTCAGACATTTTCCAGGAGAATGAGACCAACCTGACCTCTCTATGACAAAAACTAAGGCTGTTAGAGCAATTTAAAAAAAATATACTGCAAAATGTGCTGGGAAAAAAATAACCCCCTGGGGGTTGAGGGTTGAAAATTTCCAAATAGCCTGGGGGTTAAAGGGTTAAGTTACTTCCAATACAGAAACTACTTACAAACTATATAGGTCCCAAGTAGCTGTTTGAAAGTCATATTTTGTTAAATTCTAGCCTGGGGTATTCTTCACCTTAAACTCATGTCTACGATTTTCAGCTGTAAAGGTCGAGAAATAGTCCCGTTTCATATTGCAAATGTGGTCTTGCTTACTGCATAAAATAATGATATTGTTATATTACAGAAGTTCATTATAAGCTTTTAATCAAATATATCTGAAATTTATGATTTCAGTTGAATGAGTGTTTATATCTCTAAAAATTTTTAAGTTGAGGACCTTTTATCGTGTAATAACTATATTCCTGAACGCAGTTCAAAATAACAACCCAGTTTAACCCCTTTGATAATATTTCAAATTTTCCCATTTCTTAAAATAGCATAACCAAAATCATATCCATTTGATGCTCAATTAACAAACAAAGTTTATTTTAATAGCACCAGCCACCCATTGAGATACTGCTGCTAGAGTTACTGGTTCTTTTGACTGACCAGAAAGTACTACATTGCATCCATCTCCCTCGATACAGCTCATTTTTTCTTTGCCTACAAAGACACCGAAGGGTCTGGCCTATTCTTTTTACATTCTCCTCAATCAATCAATCAATCTGTCCTAATACACCTGACAACACTAACATTACCAAAAAATTCTTCTTTGATCAAGGGGTTAACTGTAATTGTTCAGTGGCTACTTCCCTCTTGGTATGGGTAGAAGAGACTCTTTAGCTATGGTCGGCAGCTCTTCTAGGAGAAAGACACTCCAAAATCAAACCACTGTTCTTTAATCTAAAGTAGTGCCATAGCCTCTGTACTATGGTCTTCCACTGTCTTGGGGTAGAGTTATCATGCTTGAGGGTAAATTTGGGCACACTATTTCTCTTCCTCTTGTTTTTTCTTTGGAAGATTTTAGTTTATATATGAATGATCTAGTTTTAATGCTGTTACTGTTCATAAAATATTCTATACTAATTGTTGATTACTTCTCTTGTAGTTTATTTCATTCCATATTTCCTTTCCCCACTGGCCAATGTTTCCCGGTTAGAGCCCTTGGGCTTATAACATCCTGTTTTTCCAACTAGGGTTGTAGCTTAGTAATGTTTGTAATAATAATAATAAATAAAAAATAATTTTCTCCCCTAACAAACTTTCCATTAACAGATGTGTCGAGGTGGGAGAAACTGGATATTTTACCCTCTTCAACTTTGAGTGCCTCAAAGGACAAGTCTTCCACTCTGGCAGTGCATCATGCATACCCGGAGTATGTTCCCCAACAGAGAAGCCAACTGTACAAGTAACGAATCCACCAATCATACAAGCGGCAGACCCACCTCAAACAGCTTTGCCATTTCCTTTGTGGAATCCACCAGAGACAGAAATACAAGATGTTTCCCCATCAACTCTACCACCTGCTCCTCCACCATCCCCTCCTCCCCAACCCACTCCTCCACCAACATCAACGCAGTCTAACCTAGAATCTCAGGTACATTCCCCAAACATACAACATATTGTGCAGACTGTACAGAGGATACTTGTTCAAACTTCTGTTTATCTAAGTGAAAAGAAAATAGCTTTGACAGTACAGTAAGACTGAAAATACTTTGATAGATCTAAAAACTTTTGGTGATAAGAGCATACCAATATTTATCTTTCATCATTTCCTTTACCTCGTGATCTAAACACCGTACAGTAAAAAGATTTGTAATCTCTTCCAGGGACCTCAATGGATGAATATCCCCACTTGGTTTAAAGAGGGTCCATGGTGGTTCAAAACAGCCCCCTCCTGGTTTCATCAACCCCCAGCTTGGTTCAATGCCCCTCCAAGCTGGTTCAACGCACAGCCGGGAACACAGATAATCACAGAGGAAAAAGTCGTTGATGACAGTGAGCCAAAGGGAGATAAAATTTCAATCATCGGTGGAAGAATGCCATATGCGGTCAATAAAAACTCAATAAAAATGGATAATCTGACAATTGATGGCATTTCTGACTTCACTGTGAATGACAATAAAACTTTAAGGTGAGGCCTGGTCACTTAACTAGTAAGTTGTTGTGCAATTGTCAAGTTACAATATCCAGGGACCATGTTGACCAAATTAAAACTTGTTGAGAGCTTGAATCAGCACTTAGTTATTGGATGTTATTCATCTATATCGATTCTAGACTTTGCATAGATGTAGAGCACTCTAAAGTTAAAATTCATTGACTTCTTAATGAAATTAATTAATGTATACTGTAATGAATATTATTTTGTATTTGTTTGTAATGCCCTAAAATGACAAATATCAAATTGCATAAGTCAATAATTTAGGGAGGAAAGAAATTATATCCCATCTTTTCAGTAAAAGGGAGAGCCGGAGTACTGTAAAAACATTTACAATGATGACGATGATGATGTTTTCTTTAGTCACAGAATTTTAATTCTTCTCTCAACTCTCTTCAGGGAAGTAGAAAGCAGACGGAACCCATTACATGTCTAACCTCAAACGAGGAAAAAATTTGAAAATATCAATGATTATTTTTCTTTATTCCCAGAATCCACATCCCCATACACATCGTCCAACAGTAGGCAACTCACCAGGAAAACTGAGGAGGACCAAGATATAGTGAAAGGAATAGTGTATGTGCTACGGGTGGAAGGTGGCACACTGAATTTCCCGTATCACTGCTATTCTGAATCTGTGATGGGCAAATACCATTTGGGCCATTTTTACCATACAAAATTGATGCTTAAGCTATATTTATTTGATCTCTCTTTTTTGTACGATTGACAGATCTGGGCATTGACTCCTAAGGGACACCTATAGATTCAGCAAATTTAGGGCACTTGTAATTTTTAGCAATGTAAAGCAAATAAAAGTTAAAAATGTTAAGAACACAGTTTTACTAAAGAGCACACTAACTGAAGTCAGTCACTTGTCTATATGGAAGACAAAGGCTAACTAATATAAAGTGGTAGATGTAATGCTATATTTAAAATGTAGTAACCACTGTACAATAAATATACTATTCATACTTTACAGAAAACAGCAGTTAAGAGAATACCAATTAAAGTGTAACTTGCAGAACACACTATACATGGCACTACAGGTTCCTTACAGGATTCCTTCAGCTGTAACTGCATAGGTTTTTGCTTTACACTTTTCAACCATTCTCTTTGGTCTCCTCTTACTAAGCGATCCAACTTCTTTAATTTTACCTTGTACAAATTTTAACTTCAATCAAAATAAAAATGTGTCTGGGTTGCATTAAATCATTTACATTTAGAGCTCTCTTTTCCTCACATTGAGAGATAATTTTGTGCTTTCTTTAGTTTGTTGAATTACCAGAATGATCATTTTTTAAATTTTGAAAAAATCTATCATTTTAATCATTAATTTCTAGCATACAGTGGTATGAAAAACTGTACTGTATCCTCTGCTCTCTTTATATACACAGAATGTCACTTTATAAATGGTTGCATGACACAGAACAGGAGGCTTAGAAGACTGTAGTCAAACCGATGCAATCGCACACGTAATACAATTGAAATTGAAAGGAAAATTTCGTAATTAATTTACGTTTTAAATTCTTAAAAGTATACTAATTCTGAAAAACAAACTAAATACTGTACTCTACCCTAAAGTTACTTAGTTATAATATACAGTAAGCTGAGTAAGGAATATTTACATCCTACAATATCATTAAATAATTGAAGTTTTTTAATGATTTCTCAACAATCACCATAAACAGAAATAATGCCTTGATTTTATGTTCATCTTTTAAATGGTATGAACACGACAAATTTGAAGTAATAAGGGATTTTGACGAAGGAAAAATCTATTTCTGGGGAGAGACCTGTGGCGCCCGGTGAAAAGAGTCCTTCTTATATACCTTTTCTGATAAAACCTTCCAATTATACCAGAGAAAGATAAAAGCATGGAATGCTGAGGTTACAACCCTCGCGCGAGCACCTTTAGGGTGTCGTGTATAAAGCAAAGGCGCGTGAAATCCACTATTCACAGGTTGTCTTCCATTTAGTTAATTCCTTCGTCAAAGGGATGGGCCGATACAAAGGCCCTTGCCAACCACTGATAATAAGAGGAGGCCTGAATAACTCGTGAACGTATAAAAACGGAGAACGGGAAAATCACCTCCCTTACTCGAGCTAATAAACGAGCACCTTATGTTCTCACTCAAGGTTACATAATAAAAGCTAACATCACACAATAATATAAGGAAAGTAAAATAAAACTGATTGTTTTTATTTTATTTTTAATTTTCCTTTTTCTTTTTAATTTTTAGTCATTGTAATAACCAAAAACGAAGAATAACGACAACTTAACCAATAAATAAGGATATAGTCTAAATCGAGCCTTCCTGGGGCGAGTACAAACTAACAGACTAAATCGCAAACGTTTAAATCGCTATTCGGCCAAAACCATTGTTGGCACTATAATATCCAAATGTTTGTATATTTGTAATTTACCTAATGTCTGATAATGACATAAGGATAAATAACTTAAAGCAATCTGCCGACCTGCGAGGGTCGGGGAAGCAGTGACATGCCCTTAAAATAAATATAAACACCAGCCTTAGCTAAAGGCAAGGCAAATATAAGTGTAAGTGTATGGGCGACCTCCGGTGAAGCCGGAGCGTAATGAGATGTCCTGAATAATGCCGTCTTAGCCAAAGGCAAGGCAAATATAAGTGTGAAGTGTATGGGCGACCTCCGGTGACGCCAGAGGATAATGAGATACTCTGAATAATTCAATTGTGGCTAATAATTCAATTGTGAAGATATAAAAGCCAAGCCGCAGCTAAGGGCTAAGGCTTAGATCATAGCAAAGCGTATTTACAAACTCCGGTGAGGCCGGAGGGAGAAGAAAGGTCCTGAATAATTATTGTGAATAAAAACACAATTGTAATAACAATGGCTATTGTGGATATGGCCGTGGCCTGAGACCGCAGTAAGGGCCACCGGAGGGTCGTATCTAAACAATATGAAGCCCGTCCCATGTAGTAAACAATATATAAATATAACAATAGAACGAAAGTCATTGAGAATCCCTCAAGCCGGAGTAGAACTCAAGGCGGAGTGGAAAACGTTCATAAACTACTCCCGAGCCGTAACGGGGAGAGGACGAACACGGACCAAAATAACGCTAACAATTGAAAAGTCACGAAAAATAAATAACTCGTAAGTTATCATCCACCCCGAGGGGGAGAGGTGAGGGAGGGAGAACCCGTTGAACGCACAAAACGGAAAACGGGAAATCCGCTCAACCACCAGAGCAAAGAAAGAAAACGAGAGAAAGGGGTAACTCGTGACTGCGAACAGAAAACGGGGACCCCAATCTCTCGCTCTCTTGGACACAAAAACAGGACTAAAAATCACACAACACTATTATAAACGTATAAAATAAAAATGTACATCCATATAACACTACGATCGAAGAATAGCATCTGCTAAAACTTTAAATAAATAGCACAGTCGAGTGACGAACGCCTCGGGCGGTTACTAAACAAAAACAAAGCTAAATCGCTATCTCGTTCGTAGGCTGGACTTACTAGCAAAAAGTACCATGAGCATAAATACACAAAAAATTAAAAATAATAACGGTTCTAAAGGCATAAGGCCAGGGACTTAACCAAGAACCTAAGTGACAGAGTACTAAACGGGCAGATAAAGATGAATTCCCAAACAAGTGAACAAACAATGGCCGCCATGCCAGACGGGAATAATAAAACAGACTATACTGGATATAAAACAAAAGCCCGGTACAATAAAATACTGTCAAAACAAACTATGGTACTTAACATTGGAATGTGTGAAGATGGAGCTTCGGACATGACAAAATAAATCCATGACTGTTAAAAACGATCGAGAGCACCACAAATTACACACTATTCTATCAGTCCAAAAAGAAGGATGTTGTTCAGATGGCGCTCGCGTCGTGGCGTGGGTGGTGTGGCGCTGGTGGTTGGCAAGGGCCTTTGTATCGGCCCATCCCTTTGACGAAGGAATTAACTAAATGGAAGACAACCTGTGAATAGTGGATTTCACGCGCCTTTGCTTTATACACGACACCCTAAAGGTGCTCGCGCGAGGGTTGTAACCTCAGCATTCCATGTTTTTATCTTTCTCTGGTATAATTGGAAGGTTTTATCAGAAAAGGTATATAAGAAGGACTCTTTTCACCCAGCGCCACAGATCGACCCAGAAATGTTATTTTGATAATAAAATAAATTTTTGAATATACTTACCCGGTGATTATAATAGCTGCAACTCTGTTGCTCGACAGAAAAACTCTAAGGAAAAAATTCGCCAGCGATCGCTACACAGGTAGGGGGTGTACTTCAACCGCGCCATCTGTCGTCCAGATACCCAGTACTCATTGTAAACAAAGAACTCAATTTTCTCCTCGGTCCACTGCGTCTCTATTGGGGAGAAAGGGAGGGTCCTTTAATTTATAATCACCGGGTAAGTATATTCAAAAATTTATTTTATTTTCAAAATAACATTTTTCAATATTTAACTTAGCCGGTGATTATAATAGCTGATTCACACCCAGGGGGGTGGGTAGAGACCAGCAAAATATGTTTACATCATTATGAGCTAAGAATTTTTATTTCATTTTAAAAGTTATCAAAATAACAAAAATAAAATAAATAGGTACCTGGTAAGGAAGTCGACTTGAACAATTACTCTGCCTTTTTAAGTACGTCTTCCTTACGGAGCCTCGCGATCCTCTTAGGATGCTGAGCGACCCCTAGGATCTGAAGTATGAAGGGTTGCAACCCATACAACAGGACCTCATCAAAACCTCTAATCTAGGCGCTTCTCAAGAAAAGAATTTGACCACCCGCCAAATCAACCAGGATGCGAAAGGCTTCTTAGCCTTCCGGACAACCCAAAAACAACAATTAAAAACATTTCAAGAGAAAGATTAAAAAGGTTATGGAATTAGGGAATTGTAGTGGTTGAGCCCTCACCCACTACTGCACTCGCTGCTACGAATGGTCCCAGAGTGTAGCAGTCCTCGTAAAGAGACTGGACATCCTTAAGATAAAAAGACGCGAACACTGACTTGCTTCTCCAATAGGTTGCGTCCATTATACTTCGCAGAGATCTATTTTGTTTAAAGGCCACGGAAGTTGCGACAGCTCTAACTTCATGTGTCCTTACCTTCAGCAAAGCTTGGTCTTCCTCACTCAGATGGGAATGAGCTTCTCGTATTAACAGTCTGATAAAATAGGATAAAGCATTCTTTGACATAGGCAAAGATGGTTTCTTAACTGAACACCATAAAGCTTCTGACTGGCCTCGTAAAGGTTTAGTTCGTCTTAAATAGAACTTAAGAGCTCTCACAGGGCATAAGACTCTTTCTAGTTCATTTCCAACCATATTCGATAGGCTTGGAATATCGAACGATTTCGGCCAAGGACGAGAAGGTAGCTCGTTTTTGGCTAGAAAACCAAGTTGTAGAGAACATGTAGCCGTTTCAGATGAAAATCCGATGTTCCTGCTGAAGGCGTGAATCTCACTGACTCTTTTAGCTGTGGCTAAGCAAACCAGGAAAAGAGTCTTTAAGGTGAGATCTTTAAGGGAGGCTGATTGTAGCGGCTCGAACCTTTCTGACATGAGGAATCTTAGTACCACGTCTAAATTCCAACCAGGTGTAGCCAAACGACGTTCCTTCGTGGTCTTAAAAGACTTAAGGAGGTCCTGTAGATCTTTATTGTTGGAAAGATCTAAGCCTCTGTGACGGAAGACTGATGCCAACATGCTTCTGTAACCCTTGATAGTGGGAGCTGAAAGAGATCGTTCTTTCCTCAGGTATAAAAGGAAGTCAGCTATTTGAGTTACAGAGGTACTGGTCGAGGATACAGATACTGACTTGCACCAGTTTCGGAAGACTTCCCACTTCGATTGGTAGACTCTAAGGGTGGATGTCCTCCTTGCTCTAGCAATCGCCCTGGCTGCCTCCTTCGAAAAGCCTCTAGCTCTCGAGAGTCTTTCGATAGTCTGAAGGCAGTCAGACGAAGAGCGTGGAGGCCTTGGTGTACCTTCTTTACGTGTGGCTGACGTAGAAGGTCCACCCTTAGAGGAAGAGTTCTGGGAACGTCCACTAGCCATCGAAGTACCTCGGTGAACCATTCTCTCGCGGGCCAGAGGGGAGCAACTAACGTCAACCTTGTCCCTTCGTGAGAGGCGAACTTCTGCAGTACCTTGTTGACAATCTTGAACGGAGGGAATGCATATAGGTCTAGATGTGACCAATCTAGGAGAAAGGCATCTATATGAACTGCTGCTGGGTCCGGGATTGGTGAGCAATATATTGGGAGCCTCTTGGTCATCGAGGTTGCGAAGAGATCTATGGTTGGCTGGCCCCATGTGGCCCAAAGTCTCTTGCACACATCCTTGTGGAGGGTCCATTCTGTTGGAATGATTTGTCCCTTCCGACTGAGACAATCTGCCATGACATTCAAGTTGCCTTGGATGAACCTCGTTACTAGCGAAATGTTTTGACCTTTTGACCAGGTGAGGAGGTCCCTTGCGATCTCGTACAACGTCATAGAGTGGGTCCCTCCTTGCTTGGAGATGTACGCCAAAGCCGTGGTGTTGTCCGAGTTCACCTCCACCACTTTGCCTTGAAGGAGAGACTTGAAGCTTTTCAAGGCCAGATGAACTGCCAGTAGCTCCTTGCAGTTGATATGCATTGTCCTTTGACTCGAGTTCCAAATTCCCGAGCATTCCCGACCGTCTAATGTCGTGCCCCAGCCTATGTCCGATGCGTCCGAGAAGAGAACGTGGTTGGGAGTCTGAACAGCCAGGGGCAGACCCTCTCTGAGGCTGATACTGTCCTTCCACCATGTCAGGCAAGACTTCATCTTCTCGGAAATGGGGATCGAGACCGCTTCTAGCGTCTTGTCCTTTTTCCAGTAAAAAGCTAGGTGATATTGAAGAGGACGGAGGTGTAGTCTTCCTAACGACACGAACTGTTCCAGGGATGATAGGGTCCCTATCAGACTCATCCACTGCCTGACTGAACATCGTTCCTTCTTCAGCATGTTCTGGATGCATAACTGGGCTTGGCTTGTTCTGGGGGCCGACGGAAAAGCCCGAAAAGCTAGACTGTGAATCTCCATCCCTAAATACATAATAGTTTGGGATGGGACCACTTGAGACTTTTCCAAATTGACAAGGAGACCCAATTCCTTGGTCAGATCTAGAGTCCACTTTAGATCCTTCAGACAGCGACGACTGGAAGAAGCTCTTAGAAGCCAGTCGTCCAAATAGAGGGAGGCTCGGATGTCCGCTAAATGAAGGAATTTGGCTACATTCTTCATCAGCCTCGTAAACACAAGAGGAGCTGTGCTTAGGCCAAAGCACAGGGCTTGAAACTGGTAGACAACCTTTTCGTAAACAAATCTCAGAAAAGGTTGGGAGTCTGTGTGGATGGGGACGTGGAAGTATGCGTCCCTTAGGTCTAAAGAGACCATCCAGTCTTCCCTTCTGACCGCTGCTAGAACGGACTTTGTGACAAAGACATTCAGCGCACTGATGTCTAGCACCGGCCTCCACCCTCCTGTCTTCTTTGACACTAAGAAGAGACGGTTGTAGAAGCCCGGGGTTTGATGGTCCAGGACTTTGACTACCGCTCCCTTTTCTAGTAAGAGAGACACTTCCTGTTTCAATGCTCGTCTCTTGTCTTCCTCTCTGTACCTGGGAGAGAGATCGATGGGAGACGTTGCTAGAGGGGGTTTTCGTACAAACGGGATCTGGTACCCCTCTCTGAGCAACTTCACAGATTGTGCATCTGCGCCTCTCTTCTCCCAGGTCTGCCAGAAGTTCTTGAGTCTGGCTCCCACTACTGTCTGAAGAAGCTGGCAGTCAGACTCTGCCCTTAAAGGACTTGGTTCCTTTCTTCTTTCCACGTCTCCCTTCGGCACGAGCACCTCCTCTGCTGGAGGCTCTGCCACGAAAGGGCGGAATAAATCGGGACGCTGGAGTGTCCATCCTTGGTCTAGCTGACAAGGTAGGCAAAGGGGTGGCTTTGCGAGCAGAGGACGCAACCAGATCGTGAGTATCCTTCTGTATCAAAGAAGCAGCAATCTCCTTAATCAGGTCCTCTGGAAAGAGGCACTTGGAAAGAGGAGCAAACAGAAGTTCGGATCTTTGGCAAGGTGTAACTCCAGCTGACAGGAAAGAGCAAAGGTTCTCACGCTTCTTGAGGACTCCGGACACGAAAGATGCAGCAAGCTCATTAGATCCGTCACGTACGGCCTTGTCCATGCAGGACATGATGAGCAAGGAAGTCTCCTTCTCTGTCGGAGAGATCTTTCTGCTTAGAGCTCCCAGACACCAGTCTAAAAAGTTGAAGACCTCGAAGGCTCTAAATATACCTTTCAAAAGGTGGTCCAGGTCCGAAGATGACCAACATATCTTTGAGCGTCTCATGGCTAGCCGGCGGGGAGAGTCTACAAGACTTGAGAAGTCGCCCTGGGCAGAGGCAGGAACTCCCAAGCCGAGAACTTCTCCCGTGGCATACCAGACGCTCGATCTAGAAGAGAGTCTAGCAGGGGGAAACGTAAAGGCTGTCTTCCCTAGACTCTTTTTGGACTGCATCCATTCTCCTATCACTCGTAAAGCTCTCTTGGACGAGCGTGCGAGGACGAGTCTAGTAAAGGCAGGCGTGGATGACGGCATACCTAAAAAAAACTCTGACGGAGGAGAGCGCGGAGCCACAGACACAAACTGGTCCGGAAACATCTCTTTGAACAGTGCTGAAACCTTCCTAAAGTCCAAAGAGGGTTGCGTAGACTTAGGCTCGTCAAGATCTGAATGTGGTTCATCTACGTGTGCAGCACCATCATCATCAGAAAGTCCCTCATCCGAGTATTGAGGAGGAAGCGGCAATGGAGTAGGTAACGGCTGGTTAGCTGAGTCCGGTCGCACGGGTGCATGCGTGACTGAGTCGGACGCAACGTCATGGAACTGTTGCCCAGTCTGTGAGCTGGCAACAACCATAGCAGCGCGGGGACGCACAGCGTCTACTCCAGACTGTCTAGCCTGATGTGGGTGAGCAGTGGCAACCACACTGGGTTGCGGAGGTTGACGCACCGCGTCAAAACAAAACAACTCTGACGGTTGTTGTACCTCACGAACGTCAACGGAAGGCTCCGTGCGTCGCTGAACGTCAACATGCGGCTGGCAGGGCACACTGGAACGCATGGGTGGCGGAACTCTCTCAACTGGAGTGCGCAAGAAGGTCGCCTCAGCGTCCACAGGACGCACAACCGAGCGTGTGGGTGGTTGTAGGCAAGAGGCTGTACTAGCTGGTGCAGCAGCAACCTTCTCCGCACGCAAGTCCTGCATCAGAGACGTTAATTGGGACTGCATGTCTTGCAGCAAAGACCACTTAGGGTCTGCAGGAGCAGGTGCGGCGACAGACGGTGTAACTGTCTGAGGCAGTACCGCTTTGCCTCTCTTAGGAGGTGAGCAGTCATCGGAAGACTGCAGCGAGTCCGAACTGACCCAGTGGCTACAGCTGGGCCGTTGGACTTGCGCGGAAGGGACCGACTTGCGCTTTAATGGTCGTGAGACCTTGGTCCATTGTTTCTTGCGAGAAACACCTTCCAAAGACGAGGAATAAATGGGCTCTCTCGTCTTTGTGCGGCAGGGGCGATTTTGGGAAGATGCGCCCGATACCATGGAGGGAACGTCTGTTCGCTGATTAAAGCCTCTCGAACCCATTGGTCGTACGACATTGCTTCTCCCCTGGACTTGGGAGCTTGCAAGAGGTCCCGGACTAGGAGGACGACAGGCACGAACAGATGAACCCTCAAGCGCAACACTATCCACAACACTATCACTCACTTTAACACTTCCCACTGCACTTTTACACTTCAGCTCCTTGACATCCGCCATGAGCTGGTTAAGGTCACTAGCCAGGGACTCAACTCTCTCACCCAGAGCTTGGATGGCACGCATCATATCAGCCATTGAAGGTTCCTGAGTGCCAGAAGGGGGATTAGGAGCAACCACTACAGGGGAAGGAATAGGTTGTGGGGCATGAGGAGAGGAAATGTCAATAGAACGAGAGGAACTTCTCCTAACTCTATCTCTCTCTAGCCTACGTGTATACTTTTGGAATTCGATAAAATCGAATTCCGAAAGCCCAACGCACTCCTCACATCGATCTTCCAATTGACAGGTTTTATCCCGACAATTGGAACAAACAGTGTGAGGGTCGATAGAGGCCTTCGGAAGACGCCTTGAACAGTCCCTAGCATTACACTTCCTAAATTTTGGGACTTGTGAAGGGTCAGCCATTTTGAATTGGTCAAAGGGGAATTCAAAAACTATCCAAAATCATCAACAAATAATCCGTAATCAAAAAAAGAATGCAAGGATTTTTGAAGAGAAAGCCTGCACAGCGAAAGCTCAAAACTAGAATAGTGTACTTCACCAAATAGTTGTGAAAACAAATCCAGTTAGCAACAGCGAATTAGTAGGTCTTGCCGGTAGCACGACAGAGAGAAAATTGAGTTCTTTGTTTACAATAAGTACTGGGTATCTGGACGACAGATGGCGCTGTTGAAGTACACCCCCTACCTGTGTAGCGATCGCTGGCGAATTTTTTCCTTAGAGTTTTTCTGTCGAGCAACAGAGTTGCAGCTATTATAATCACCGGCTAAGTTAAATATTGAAAATTGAAATTTTCCGAACAATATAAACATTAAGCTCTTTATTAGTGAATATACTTTCGGCAAAGCTAGAAGGCTAGCCATGAGAATTCTAGAGAGGTGTAACTACCCCGCCATTAGTTAGCTCACACACACACACACCTGTGTTCTATCAGCAGTTTTGCTTGTAGGTGGGATTTACCAGTAGATAGGTGATGGCATGCCAAATTTTTATAAAGAGCCCAAGGTTTATATTGTTAGCTAAAGTACGAATTACTTTAAATTTGTCATTTGTTCCAACTCTATAAACAAAACCTCTCTCTCTCTTTATTCGGGATGCCATAACACTTTACATCACTCCATCAATTAATCTTTATTAGGCAAGACTCATTCTTTAGGTGGGTGGAAGACCTAATCAACAGGCTGGTTTTTGACCCGGGATTTTTCCCATACGTGCTCCGCACATATAAGTGCAAGATTTAGCAGCCTGCGCAATACTATCAGTGTGACTTGCCTAGGTAAGAATTCTCAGAAATGTTGGAATCTTTAAAACAACCATAGAAGTTACCCAAACCCATCTCGCCAGGGGCTATGGGGACGCAACAAGTAGATTAAACAAGGAATATGGTTTGACCTACTGACAGCAGAAGCCAGCTTGCAGAGGACGTAAGGTGATTTTCCCCAAGAGAGAGGAAGATGAAAGAAAGAAAGAAAGAGCCAGTCATTCTTGTCATTAATCCTCTGGCCTCCACCATCAGCTACTTGTCCATCAAGGAGCCTGAGCTGTTTAAACCATTTGTTGTATAGCCACCAAAGGGCCTATGGAGAACGTTTCCATGTTCCTGTGGGTCACATCTTGTAGGTAGTGGGTGGTGAAGGTTTTCTGACGCTTTAATACACCTGCTTGTAGGACCTATGTCACAGAGTAGTTTTTCTTAATGCTAGGGATGTATCTATGCCCTTAAAGTCATGAACTCTGGGTCATCTCGTTTGTGGAGAAGGATCAGGGTTCAACACTCTATGATCTTGCAAATCCAAGCAGAGATCTTTTTTTTGGTGATCTTCTTGACCCTCCCCATCCTGACAAAGAGTGTTGACACTGGTATTTCTTGTTGTCCAAACTGAATCTCAGATACTTCCTTGAAGAAGGATGGGTTGAGATCTGGAAGTATGCGTCCTTGAGGTCCAGCGTGCATGTGAAGTCCTGCGGTCTTACTGCTTGTCTGACCATGTCTGCCATCTCCATATAATGAATGGAGTTTGCTGAACAAACTTGTTCAAGTAGAGGTAGAATAATGGAGACTTTCTACAAAAAAGTTGACTGTAGAAGCAAAGAGACTCTGATGAAAAACGTAATCATGCATTAATGACATAATGCCTGTTTCTGATGTCCCTATGGATGTTCAGATTCACATAGATTGTAGAGAGGACAGCCATCGCACCTCCACAGGTGGATGGGTCTATGATGATGTGCATGTCTTTAAGGCCGAACTGCGGATATTATGCCCCTATAGTTAACCTCGGTCACGGGGTGGGGTTCACGAGCGAACTTGTTTGCATAAGCTCTTGCAGGAGAAAAACTTTTCGTTCAACTTGGATCATCTGTTCACAAGTAGAGTCCCACGACGTTGATCCTCTCGCTGGTGGACGAGGATAAGTCTCCTGATAAAGCAAGATGGTTTGTATTTCAGTATGCGTAACAAGAAATTACGCAAGCTCTTAGGCCAAAGGTTGAAGCGAGGGTTGCTCGGCCTCTAGGGTGAGCGGGGCTTACCTGCCACCAAACGACCTACTATGTTTAGTTTGTTAAAAGCCTAGCGGCCATTTCAGCTCCTATTAAAAGTATAAGGTTTGCATGGTTAGGAAAAATACTATTTACTTTAAAATTTGCAATTTCTACATCAATCTTTCCCTTTCTGCTATAACTCCCATCTGGTCCACATCTACATCTATCCCTTCTTTCCTTGATTCTCTGGAGCTTCTTACAGTTTTCATACAATCATTTTAAAATCTACTACCGTTAGAGAGTTATAGGTTCTTTAACTGGCCAGACAGTACTAAATTACAGTAGATTCTTCTCTCTGGTTACGGCTCATTTTCCTTTTGCCTACACAAACACCGTATAGTCTGTCTTATTCTTTACATAGTCTCCAATGTCCTCAAACACCTGACAACACTGATATTACCAAACAATTCTTCTTCTTCATCCAAAGGGTTAACTTCTACACACTAATTGTTCAGTGCCTACTTCCCTCTTAGTAAGGGTAGAAGATTATCTATGGTAAGCAGCTCTTCTCGGAAGACACTCCAAAATCAAGCCATTGTTCTATAGTCTTGGGTAGTGTCATAGCCTCTGTACCATGGTATTCCACTGTCTTGCGTTAAGAGTTCTCTTGCTTAGGGGTACACTCGGGCACACTATTCTGTCTTATTTCTCTTCCTCTTGTTTTTTAAAGTTTTCATATTTATATATGAAAGATTTATTTTAATGTTGTTATTGTTCTTAAGTGACGCAGTTCCGGTAGGCCCTGCTGCTTCCTCCGGTGCCTTAGATGACCGCGGAGGTAGCAGCAGTAGGGGACTCAGCAGTATGAAGCTTCATCTGTGGTGGAAATGTGGGAGGTTGGGCTGTGGCACCCTAGCAGTACCAGCTGAACTCGGCTGAGTCCCTGGTTAGGCTGGAGGAACGTAGAGAGTAGAGGTCCCCTTTTTTGTTTTGTTTCTTGTTGATGTCGGCTACCCCCCAAAATTGGGGAAAGTGCCTTTGGTATATGTATGTATGTATGCATTGTTCTTAAATTATTTTATTTCAATTGTTAATTACTTCCTTTGAAGTTTATTTATTTCTTTGTTTCCTTTCCTCACTGGGCTATTTTCCCTGTTGGAGCCCTTGGGCTTACAGCATGATGCTTTTCCAACTACGACTGTAGCTTAGCAAGAAATAATAATAATAATACTGCTTTTATACCTACTATAATTGTTCTCAATTCTTTCTCATAATATGTCAATACAATCTCATTCAAGGAAAAGATATCCTTCAAACTAATACAGTGCTGTGTGAATCTGGATAAGTGACTCGGTCAATCAAGTTGAACTACTTTAAAGAGAATATCCTTACAATGCATCCTGCTCCACTACAAAACATAAAAAATATTAATTACAATACACATCATCCCTACAAAATGTAGTGGCCCAAAAAAATTGGGGTCCACAAACTCACAAAGCAAAAGTGTAGCATCTTACCTTGTAAGGAAGACTAGATACATCCCTCGCTTGAAATCTTGACCGCAGTGGGGGATCAAGCGGATGGCCTTGATACGGAGGGGAAGGTAATCCCAATGCGATGACCCGGAAATTTTCATCAACTCGTACAAGTCGCATCCTCTCCAACTCTTCGGGGGAATGTTCCTATTGAAAAGATTAAAAATATAGATTCAGATGAAAGAATACAAAGAATGTAAAGAATAAAACTGAAGATGAAGATTCTAAGCAAGATTTCACAGATCAAAATATAGCCATTAATCTTAGTAGAGCCAAGCCAGTTGCAGCTCAAAAGGCCACATAGAATCCCTTACGGTGCCTTCTAAAAAGTGCCATTCAAATTCAATGAGTTTGAAGTAGACCCAAGAGAATCCTATTGGTATTATCATTCCAATATCAACACATTAACAAATTACTGTATTAACCTTCACATCAATGGATACCCCTGGCTCATCCTGTATTATTACAGAGTGTTTATTCTGCTAATATTGTTATTATCTTTGACTCCCTTGCGATAAGAGATTCAGTGACACCAACAACTTTGAATTATTGAATTCTAACAATATATAAACAAAGCAGCTCCAAGAGGTCTAACATTTATCAAATCTTGGGAGAAAAATAATTCTGTATAAGAATATAGTCAAATCTTCCATAGTTAAACACAAACCTGTAGTAGTTTATCATATCTATGACTAGCAATTAAAAATCTTCCATCTTCAAGCTGCATTTCTCTGTTTTCCAGAAGATTATTCATGACAGGTAACACGTTTCGTTCTGCTTTTTCTATGCCTTCTAATATCAAAATACGACCTTCCACCGCAGCTCTTACAGCGCTCTGAAATCAAAAGCTCAAATTAAAATCCAATACAAATTTTGAACATTAATAAACAAAAATGAAAAAAGTTTCAAAGAATCAATAGATCTCTAACATGAATGAATAATTTCTTGGATACTTGACTCTGGTCCAGAAACCTTAAATTACCTGGTCATGATAAAAGGAAGTACCACCCCTGATCTCTCTGCGTTGCTTGAGGTCTGTGTCTGTTGTGTCTCTTGTGAGGGTAACAAACTCTGCTTCCCTCTTTGTAAGCTGTAAATACGCTAGAGCCAATGATCTTTTCTGAGGTCCAGGAGGTCCTATAAGAAAAACGTCCTGGCCAAGTTGATCTTTCTGCAGCAGCCATCGCAAGTGTTGCAAAATAGATTGGGGGAGGTCACTGTGCACTGAAAAGAAAAAGATATTTCTAACATATTTCCTTACACAAAACAGTAAACTTAACACTAACTACTATATATGAAGAGGTATACATAAACATAATGGATATAAAGCATGGCAGTTTGGATAGATTAATTGAAAATGTGCTGAGGTCAAATCTACTTGTCCACCATACCTTTAAATGTAGTTACTGTATACTTTAGTGACAGTAATTTAAAGAAGTATAAAAGAGTTACAGCACTGTATTGACAAAGTGAGAGTGGTGAGAGACTGGTAGATATGTGTGTTGAACAAGAGATGGTAATAAGTGCTAGCTTTTTTAAAAAGAAAGATAAAAATAAGTATACATGGGTAAGAGTGGCAAATGGAAGAGTAGTAGAAAGGGCATTAATGGATTATGTGTTGATAACTAAAAGAATGTTTGGAAGATTGAAAGACGTGCACGTGTTTAGGGGTATGGCTAACGGTATGTCTGATCATTTTTTGGTGGAAGGAAAATTAGTTGTAGCAAAAGAGTGGGGGAATAGAGTAGGTGGATGTAAAAGGGAGCTAGTGAGGGTTGAAGAGCTAATAAAACCGGGGTTAAAAGGAAATATCAGGAAAGGTTGAAAATGGCATATGACGAGGTGAGAGTAAGAGAAACTGGTAATTTAGAGGAGGAGTGGAAGTTAGCAAAAGAAAATTTTGTTGGGATTGCAAGTGATGTATGTGGCAAGAAGGTTGTTGGAGGCAGCATGAGGAAGGGCAGTGAATGGTGGAATGAAGGAGTGAAGGTAAAAGTGGAAGAGAAAAAGAGGGCTTTTGAAGAATGGCTGCAGAGTAATAGTATAGAGAAGTATGAAAAATATAGAGAGCAAAAGGTGGAAGTAAAGCGCAAGGTACGTGAGGCAAAGAGGGCAGCTGACCTGAGGTGGGGTCAGGGACTGGGTCAGTCATATGAAGAGAATAAGAAGAAGTTTTGGAAAGAAGTGAAGAGAGTAAGGAAGGCCGGCGCAAGAATTGAAGAGACAGTGAAAGATGGAAATGGAAGGTTGTTAAAAGGAGAGGAGGCAAGGAAAAGGTGGGCGGAATATTTTGAAAGTTTGCTGAATGTTGAGGATGATGGGGAGGCAGATATAATTGCGGTTCCAGGTGTTGAGGTGCCAGTGATGGGAGATGAGAATGAGAGAGAGATTACAATAGAGGAAGTGAGGAGAGCACTAGATGAAACGAGAGTAGGAAAAGCATCGGGTATGGATGGTGTGAAAGCTGAGATGTTGAAGGAAGGGGGTGTGACTGTACTTGAATGGTTGGTGAGATTGTTTAATGTGTGTTTTGTGTTGTCAATGGTACCAGTAGATTGGGTCTGTGCATGTATTGTACCACTATATAAGGGTAAGGGAGATGTGCATGAGTGTTGTAATTCAAGAGGTATTAGTCTGTTGAGTGTAGCTGGAAAAGTGTATGGTAGAATACTGATTAATAGGATTAAGGATAAAACAGAGAATGCAATCTTGGAAGTACAGGGTGGTTTTAGAAGAGGTAGGGGTTGTATGAATCAGATTTTTACAGTTAGGCAGATATGCGAGAAATATTTAGCAAAAGGTAAGGAGGTGTATGTTGCGTTTATGGATCTGGAGAAAGCATATGATAGAGTTGATAGGGAAGCAATGTGGAATGTGATGAGGTTATATGGAGTTGGTGGAGGTTGTTTCAAGCAGTGAAAAGTTTCTACACAGGTAGTAAAGCATGTGTTAGAATAGGAAAGGAGGTGAGTGATTGGTTTCCGGTGAGAGTGGGGCTGAGACAGGGATGTGTGATGTCGCCCTGGTTGTTTAACTTGTATGTTGATGGAGTGGTGAGAGAGGTGAATGCTAGAGTGCTTGGACGAGGATTAAAACTGTTAGGCGAGAATGATCATGAATGGGAGGTAAATCAGTTGTTGTTTGCGGATGATACTGTACTGGTAGCAGACACAGAAGAGAAGCTTGACCGACTAGTGACAGAATTTGGAAGGGTGTGTGAGAGAAGGAAGTTGAGAGTTAATGTGGGTAAGAGTAAGGTTATGAGATGTACGAGAAGGGAAGGTGGTGCAAGGTTGAATGTCATGTTGAATGGAGAGTTACTTGAGGAGGTGGATCAGTTTAAGTACTTGGGGTCTGTTGTTGCAGCAAATGGTGGAGTGGAAGCAGATGTACGTCAGAGAGTGAATGAAGGTTGCAAAGTGTTGGGGGCAGTTAAGGGAGTAGTAAAAAATAGAGGATTGGGCATGAATGTAAAGAGAGTTCTATATGAGAAAGTGATTGTACCAACTGTGATGTATGGATCGGAGTTGTGGGGAATGAAAGTGATGGAGAGACAGAAATTGAATGTGTTTGAGATGAAGTGTCTGAGGAGTATGGCTGGTGTATCTCGAGTAGATAGGGTTAGGAACGAAGTGGTGAGGGTGAGAACGGGTGTAAGAAATGAGTTAGCGGCTAGAGTGGATATGAATGTGTTGAGGTGGTTTGGCCATGTTGAGAGAATGGAAAATGGCTGTCTGCTAAAGAAGGTGATGAATGCAAGAGTTGATGGGAGAAGTACAAGAGGAAGGCCAAGGTTTGGGTGGATGGATGGTGTGAAGAAAGCTCTGGGTGATAGGAGGATAGATGTGAGAGAGGCAAGAGAGCGTGCTAGAAATAGGAATGAATGGCGAGCGATTGTGACGCAGTTCCGGTAGGCCCTGCTGCTTCCTCCGGTGCCTTAGATGACCGCGGAGGTAGCAGCAGTAGGGGACTCAGCAGTATGAAGCTTCATCTGTGGTGGAAATGTGGGAGGTTGGGCTGTGGCACCCTAGCAGTACCAGCTGAACTCGGCTGAGTCCCTGGTTAGGCTGGAGGAACGTAGAGAGTAGAGGTCCCCTTTTTGTTTTGTTTCTTGTTGTTGTCGGCTACCCCCCAAAATTGGAGGAAGTGCCTTTGGTATATGTATGTATGTATTGACAAAGTGAAGTGGAGCTTTGAATAGTTTGAAAATTATACAAACTAGATATTATCCGACACATTTTCACTTTCATGTAAAATTTCTGATACTTAACCATCCCATACTGAACCATAAATAGATAGCTATCTTCAGTAGTAGAATATCTACTACAGTAATGAACTTCAAGCATAAATTACAATACAATATACAGTACAGATTTATTTCATGTCAATTCCTATAATTTGAAATGTTTTACATCTTTCAATCCTGAAACTAAACCATGAATAGCATGCATGAAGAAAATTTGCTCAACTTACAGTAACCAACTGGAACGAGTTCTGGATTTTTGGGATCCTTGAGTTCTTTTGAGAGCCCTCCGATGGTGACCTTCGACAATCCTAGAAATAGTGCAAGGAATCTTCTTTAATTAATATCTATGCATAGTATACTGTCCAGTTTAATAACAATGTATCAATACAATCGATATGCTTTTAATTTATATACAGTGCTTATTGCCTTAGTAAAGTTGATATTAAATTTAATGATCTAATTCCAGTTCTTTACACTTCCTGCCTCTTCAAAATATCTGTTCTTATTGTTATTGTTAAACTTATACAGTGGTATTTCTGGATATTTAAACATACAGGTATTTCACATTAAAACATAGTTAAATACTGTGCTGAAATAATACAATAATAGACTAAAGAATGGCAAGTTAATTTAGAAGCAAAAATGCATAACAAAACTTTTAAAATATTGTGTGTTCAACAACTAAAACATCATTATAATTATTATCCCAATCACTAAAACTATAAATCATAGTATAACCAGGACAATGACTGATATAACTAATAAGCAAATGTATCCACTTATTTACCTGATTCAAGTCGAATTGGCAGATAGAGGCCAGCAGCATTCTTTAGAGATATTCGTGGATGGATTAATATTCTTGATAAAACGTGAAGGCGACTCAATGCTCCATATGGCCTCATCTATAAAAACCAAGACATAATCTTAAAACATGCAAAATCCTGAAATTACTCTACACAATAATAAATAAAAAAATTAACATTAACCTATTACATTTTCCAAAATAAAAAAAAACACTTCAAATTTAATACAATTTGCATTTTTTCATAAACAAACCCGAGTCATTTAATGGGGTTACTTCTGGTTTCGTTACTTACAGCCAGAAAAAAAAAAAAAAGAACAGGTAGATTGCGTCATACCACGCGTCTATTCACATCACTCTTCTGGTTAATAACTTTGGTAAATGACTAAGGTTTGTATAGCTATGGAAAATACAAGTCGTATCAAATTTGTAGTTTACTGTATTCCTACACGGATACAAACTTCCGAGTAATTTGATGGGAAGCCTTTCTTAGGAGGGAGGAAGTCTGTGGGGTCTGCCTTTACCTCAAGATACACTTACTACAGTAATAGTAAGGGGTCAAAGTGAACAGTGAACAGTGCAGCTGGCTTGTATGAGGCAGGCCCTTCTTTTTTCTTCCAAAGAGTGATATGAACATCAGGTGACTTGTAATATTAATATATGCAATAAATCATTACAGTATATAATAGTCAACTAACACCAAGGAATCTTACCTATATTACGGAGATTTCAAGTCAGGGCTCCAAATTCAATCAAAATCGCTATTCGCCTTTATGCTCATAAACACCCTTATAGTGCAGGGAGTAACTGATTACTGTATTATCATTTTCTAAGCTACAACCCTAGTTGGAAAAGCAGAATGATATAAGCCAAGGGGCCCCAACAGGGAAAATAGCCCACTGAGGAAAGGAAACAAGGAAAAATAGAATATTTTAAGAAGAGTAACATGAAAATAAATATTTCCTATATAAACTATAAAAACTTTAACAAAACAGGAGGAAGAGAAATCAGATAGAATAGTGTGCCTGAGTGTACCCTCAAGCAAGAGAACTCCAACCCAAGACAGTGAAAGACCATGGTACAGAGGCTATGGCACTACCCAAGACTAGAGAACAATGGTTTGATTTTGGATTGTCCTTCTCCTAAAAGAGCTGCTTCCCATAGCTAAAGTCTCTCTTTTACCCTGCAATAGAAGCAGTTACTTCTCCCATGAGAGCTTAAATTAGACTTTGTTGTGCAGCAAATATGGGTCCAATAGAAAATGTGTCCAAGGACCTATGTTTACAATCTTTAAGGAATTGGTTTGTAAAAGTGGTTTGTCTTTTCCAGACTCCTGCTTTTAAAACTTGAGCTACCGAGCGGTTTTTATGGAATGCTAGGGTTGCAGCAAGCCCATGTATATCATGGGCTCGAGAGAGACGCTTCCTGAGTGAACTACCGATTCCTCCTTTTTTCCATCTGGCTGTAAGAACCAAAACCAGAAGTAACCCCATCAAATGACTCAGAAGTTTGTATACGCGTAGGAATAAATCAATGTTACGGCAAAAATATCCAATACCTCTGTATTATGTAATGGAGATTTGTCTTCCCTTTCGTCCCCTCCCTCGAAGTATTTTTTATTGTGTGGAGCAATGATGTCACCTATATTCCTTATGTTGTGTACATTGGGCACCTCAAAACTCCTGAAAATAAGGCAAGGATATACAGTAAATGTTACAAGACTAGCCTTTATATCAACAAAGGTACTGAATAATAAATATACCATGAATAGAGAGATTAATCTATTAAATAAAATAATCTGGCATAAGAAAGAAAATAAAAAAAGTCAAAAGTAGTTTCTAAATGAAAAAGTATTACTGGAAGAAAAAAATATAACAAATTTTCAAGATAAGCTCAAAAGAAAACTTCCAAATTAATAAGGACCCCAACTTTAAAAACCTTTAATCAGCCAAAGCTTCAGTTCAAATTCAGTCTCAGATGATAAGTCAATCTCTGCCAGTTATCAGCCATGTCCAGAGACAAATATTACGTTTGCGGTGTCTCCCCCCCTCCACCCCCCCGCCCCCAAAAAGAAAAAAAATTGAAAGGATACTGGGTGTAAACTAAACGCATTTCTGAAATTAGTCAAGCATGTTTACCCGCTCAATATCTGTTTCAGCCGCCACAAAAAAAAAAAAAAAGTGTCCCTTAGAAAGAAGACACTACCTGAAGTTTTCAACTTCAGTGACATTGAATAATGTAAGTATAACTATATTTGTTTCTATTAACATAGATTATGGGGTGAATGTAGTTCATTGGGACAAGTGCAAAATTTCTTATTAATTGTAAATTAATTACGAAATATGATCGTGTTACCTTGCTAGGAGTGGAGAGGGTTGCAAAGCAAACACAGAGTTAATCAAGAATATGACAAATTCGTAGATGATTTGTATTTTTCCTAACTATACAAACCTTAGCTATTTAATAGGGGTATTACTTTCGGCGTAGCTGAAATGACGAGCCATTAATTTTTAACGAGGCTTTACTACCCACACCGCTAGTTAGCGGGGGTAGGGGAGGGTATCTTGCTACCCGCCCCCTCTCACACACCTGTGTTTGAGCTCACTTTGCTTGGAGGTAGGACTTCAAGGGGGATAGGGCTGGCAGGCAAGTTTGGTTAAATAGCTAAGGTTTGTATAGTTAGGAAAAATACAAATTATCTACGAATTTGTCATTTGTTCCGTAACTGGAATACAAACCATGCTATTTAATAGGGGTGACTCACCCATTAAGAAGGGTGGACGTCCCAGCCAGTCTGGCTTTTATCTTTGCCGGGGGACTCCTTATTTGAGTGTGTAAGCACCCAAGAAATAAGGAGTCTCTGCACCTCGCTAGAACCTTGCTACGCAAGGTCTGCGGCCTACGCAAGCTGTGTGTGAAGGTATGAAGAAGTGTGACTTGTCCTAGAAAGTTGTTCATAAGTTCTTTAGATGGAAACTTGTAGACTAGGACTTTCCCAATACCACCTCGTCAGGGTATGGGGACGTAACAGTATTAATCTTAATACTAGGAACACAAGGGAGCATGGTTTACCTGCAGTGGTTTGAGGTCAGCTACGCAGAGAACCCATGATGCTGCTTTCCCCAAGAGAGGGGATGATGAAGAAAAGAATAAGGGCCAGTCAAACATGACAAATTCGTGGATAATTTGTATTTTTCCTAAACTCCTCGGCGCGAGGAGAGGTTTCCCCATTGGTGCGATGGGGGAGTCTCTCTTCGCGTGATTCCCTTGGGGACGGGAAATCTTCATCCGAAAGGGGAGAGGCAGTCTAAGGAAAAGAAGGAACCTGCCTCGAAGGTCTGCGTGGAGTCAGTTTTGCCCTTGGGGAAGTAACTGCGTCTGGAACTCCTCTTTTTCTCTTCAAAGAGGTAAAAGAAGCCATGGTTCTGTGTCCCAATTCAGAGAAGACAGGCTTGAAAGCCCGCATTACGGCTCTGATCAGTGCACCGAACCAGGGCTGTTGGCTGACAGATGCGCTGTCAGACATACCCTTTGAAGGGACAGGGATTGAAGAATCTCTGGGAGGTTCCCCATCATTGGTGGGTTTGCCTGTGGTGGCTTTAGGATCCTGGACCCCTCTGGATGTTTCCCTTTTCCCACAATGTGCAGTGGTATGCGCTTGCGGGGAGGGGAATGAGGCAATGGCGACCATGCCGTGCATAGTTCAGTAGTGTCGCGCGCAGGAGGATACTGACGCTCGCGGGAGGGAGAATAATGGCGCTCCTGCAAGGGAGAATATCGGGGCTCGCATGCGGGAGACTGTTGGCGTGCGCGCACGTGCGGGAGAGTATTCACGCGGGCGCGCAGGATTATCACGTTGAGTGCGCGGGCGTGCGGGAGAGAGTTTGCGAGCATCTATACCAGTCGTAGGGCGCGCGCGCAGGAGAAAGATCCCTAGCGCGCGGACGCGCAGTTGAATCATGTGGGGCGCACGGGAGCGCGAGAGAATGTTGGCGCGCATTCTTTGGAGAGGATGGGCGAGTGTGCGCGCGCACGTATCCGCGCGCAAGAAGGCTGTCGCGCAGGTGAGCGCTGGCGCAACGGTACTGGTTGGCGTGTTGAATCATGTGGGGTGCACGGGAGCGCGAGATAATGTTGGCGCGCATCCTTTGGAGAGGATGGGCGAGTGTGCACACGGCGCGCGCACGTATCCGCGCGGAAGAAGGCTGTCACGCAGGTGAGCGCTGGCGCAATGGTACTAGTTGGCGCGTGGGAGAAGCCAGCATTGCTGACTTCCCAGAATTTCTACTTTCAGTAGATCATTGGCGCGCAGGTTTTTCCTGGCGCATATGATGATGCGCAGGTTTTTCCTGGCGCATATGATGATGCGCAGGAGGGGTGCATGTTGGGTGCGTATGCACGCAGACAGGAGACTGATGGCACGTGGGAGAGCACTGGCGCGCAGGAGAGCGCCATTGCACAGGAGGTTGATGGCGCGCAGATGAGTGTTTGCGCACAGCTGGGCGAGTAAGAGAATGTTGGCGCGTAAGTGCAGGGCACGCAGGAGAACATGGGTGCATATGTGCATAAGGGCGCGCATAGCGCGTGATGGAGCTATGCTCCTGTTGGAGCGTATGCGCATGTTGGCGCATACGCCCTTGCTGCCATGTGTTAGGGTTTAGTGATGGGGCCTGACGAGCTACTAAGGAGCAGTCGTCAGGTTTCATTGGCGGGTAGCGCGTATGTGGTTGGCGCGTAATAACCTGCTTTGGTGGAGCCTTGTTAGGCCCATATAGAAACAGTGACAGCAGGTCTGTCAGATGGAAGGTCGACGTGTCCTTTAAAAGGACGACCTTCCACCGAAGGAGATCGCGAACGATCTGCAGAAAGGTCCCGGACCAATGCAAGAGCAGTGATGGATGATTGGTCTTGAGGCTCCTATGCGGTGGACTGCATCGAAGATGTTGAACCAAAGAGGCGCCTCCTCACCGCAGGTGAAGAAAGGCCTCTATGGCTCACCTTCCGATGAATGCGCCCTCTTGGGGTCGTTAGATCAGCAAGCTGACCTTCTGCAGTCCTCCGAAGAGGAGTCTCTGTAAGTGAACTCCCCCGAGAGAAAGAAACACAAGCAGGAGAGACTGACGATGGACTTATTTTCTCCCTCGTAGGTTGAACAGGAACGGAAGAAACTAAGCCGTCAGCTACTGTAGAGTTTGGAGAGGCAGAGGTGATGGGTGATACCACATTGGATACCTCTGACACCACAACGTTGACAAGAGACAGAGGATCAACCTCTGACGGTGACGACGATTGCTTGACAGCGGCACCAAATCGGATGTAGTTAAGCAAAACCTTCTTGGAGGGCGAACCCATAAGCCCTAAGGAGGACCAAAGCTGGAAAAGGGAGATTAATGACATATCCTCCCCCAGGGGTAGAGGTGGAGCTGCTTCGCTAGGGGAAGTAACGTCATCTCTCGAGTCCCGAGGTTAGTAAACTATACATCGGTCTATGCTACCACTCGACGGTCTCTAAAAAGAGACCGACCGAGTGGGAAATTCGGAGGAGGTTTGGGCAATGGGAGAAGAGGCCTTGGGTTTTTCTCCTTTCGAAGCAACCTTTGAAGGAGAAATATCCCGTATGGACTTCTTCTTCCATCGTCGCGAAAACCTCCCTCACTGGGAGGTAGACCACTTCCTACACCTGTTATTGCTATCACACCGTTGGCCCCTACAAGAAGGACAAGGGGCGTGATTATCAGTCTCGACCGCCAACATGAATGTTCCACGGGGCGGTCGGGAAACCCAGGCCAGGTGTGCATGATCGCAGAGGCCAACTTCACATATACAGAACTAGAAAAAGAAAAGACAAAAGATGGCTGCCAAAGGACGGTGAGGAGGAGAGCGGACACGTCCGACCACCATCCGAGCCGAGAGCAAAGTGAGCTCAAGCACAGGTGTGTGAGAGGGGGGGGGTAGCAAGCTACCCTCCCCTACCCCCACTAACTAGCGGTGTGGGTAGTAAACCCTAGTTAAAAGTTAATGGCTCGTCATTTAAGTTACACCGAAAGTAATACCCCTTTGAAATAGCGTGGTTTGTAATCCAGTTACGGAACAAATGGCAGTTTAAGGGGGGTAAAACGCCCCCCCTTTGGTAAGTAAGTAAAGACACGGCTTATAGATCAGGTTAGGAGGGGAAGATTAGGTTAGGTGGTGTTTTTGTGTACAGGTTTTGAAGAAAGATGGACAAGGGTGTTGTAGTACAACAGGCACAGCTTACGAGTGCCCAGAAAATAGGAAAGTTAGCATAACCAAGATTATATTAGGGCATATCCACGTAATTATCTTTGCTACACTTTCTTATATATCCCTAAGTATTTAAAGTAATGTTACCACTATTACTGATGAAATATGTTATTTTCATTAGTAAAATAAATTTTTGAATATACTTACCCGATGATCATGTAGCTGTCAACTCCGTTGCCCGACAGAAATCTACGGTCGGGATACGCCAGCGATCGCTATCCAGGTGGGGGTGTACACAACAGCGCCATCTGTGGTCAGGTACTCAAGTACTTCTTGTCAACAAGACCTCAATTTTCTCCTCGGTCCACTGGTTCTCTATGGGGAGGAAGGGCGGGTCCTTTAAATCATGATCATCGGGTAAGTATATTCAAAAATTTATTTTACTAATGAAAATAACATTTTTCAATATTAATCTTACCCGATGATCATGTAGCTGATTCACACCCAGGGTGGTGGGTGGAGACCAGCATACATGTTAACAAAGAAGCTAAGTATCCCGTATTTCATTTTATTAGTTATTCAAAATAACAAATATAAAATAAATAAGTACCTGGTAAGGAAGTCGACTTGAACCAATACTCTGCCTTTATTAAGTACGTCTTCCTTACTGAGCGTAGCGGTCCTCTTAGGATGCTGAACGACTCTTAGGTGCTGAAGTATAAAGGGCTGCAACCCATACTAAAGGACCTCATCACAACCTCTAACCTAGGCGCTTCTCAAGAAAGAATTGACCACCCGCCAAATCAACCAGGATGCGGAAGGCTTCTTAGCCGACCGTACAACCCAAAAACAACAATAAAAAGTATTCAAGAGAAAGGTTAAAAAGGTTATGGGATTATGGGAATGTAGTGGCTGAGCCCTCACCTACTACTGCACTCGCTGCTACGAATGGTCCCAGGGTGTAGCAGTTCTCGTAAAGAGACTGGACATCTTTGAGATAGAATGATGCGAACACTGACTTGCTTCTCCAATAGGTTGCATCCATAACACTCTGCAGAGAACGGTTCTGTTTGAAGGCCACTGAAGTAGCCACAGCTCTCACTTCATGTGTCCTTACCTTCAGCAAAGCAAGGTCTTCTTCCTTCAGATGAGAATGAGCTTCTCTAATCAGAAGCCTGATGTAGTAAGAAACTGCGTTCTTAGACATTGGTAGCGAAGGCTTCTTAACAGCACACCATAAGGCTTCTGATTGTCCTCGTAAAGGTTTTGACCTTTTTAGATAGTACCTAAGAGCTCTGACTGGGCAAAGTACTCTCTCCAGTTCGTTCCCCACCAAGTTGGACAGGCTAGGGATCTCGAACGATTTAGGCCAAGGACGTGAAGGAAGCTCGTTTTTAGCCAAAAAACCGAGCTGCAAGGAACATGTAGCCATTTCCGATGTGAAACCTATGTTCCTGCTGAAGGCGTGGATCTCACTTACTCTTTTAGCTGTTGCTAGGCATACGAGGAAAAGAGTTTTTAATGTGAGGTCCTTAAAAGAGGCTGATTGGAGCGGTTCAAATCTAGATGACATAAGGAACCTTAGGACCACGTCTAGAATCCAGCCTGGAGTGGACAACCGACGTTCCTTTGAGGTCTCAAAAGACCTAAGGAGGTCCTGAAGATCTTTGTTGGTGGAAAGATCCAAGCCTCTGTGGCGGAAAACCGCTGCCAACATACTTCTGTAACCCTTGATCGCTGCCAACATACTTCTGTAACCCTTGATCGTAGGAGCTGATAGGGATCTAACGTTCCTTAGATGTAACAGGAAGTCAGCAATCTGGGTTACAGTGGTACTGGTTGAGGAAACTGCATTGGCCTTGCACCAGCTTCGGAAGACTTCCCATTTAGATTGATAGACTCTGAGAGTGGATGTCCTCCTTGCTCTGGCAATCGCTCTGGCTGCCTCCTTCGAAAAGCCTCTAGCTCTTGAGAGTCTTTCGATAGTCTGAAGGCAGTCAGACGAAGAGCGTGGAGGTTTGGGTGTACCTTCTTTACGTGAGGTTGACGCAGAAGGTCCACTCTTAGAGGAAGAGTCCTGGGAACGTCGACCAGCCATTGCAGTACCTCTGTGAACCATTCTCTCGCGGGCCAGAGGGGAGCAACCAACGTCAGCCGTGTCCCTTTGTGAGAAGCGAACTTCTGAAGTACCCTGTTGACAATCTTGAACGGCGGGAATGCATACAGGTCGAGATGGGACCAATCCAGCAGAAAGGCATCCACGTGAACTGCTGCTGGGTCTGGAATCGGAGAACAATACAATGGGAGCCTCTTGGTCATCGAGGTAGCGAACAGATCTATGGTTGGCTGACCCCACAGGGCCCAAAGTCTGCTGCAAACATTCTTGTGAAGGGTCCACTCTGTGGGGATGACCTGACCCTTCCGGCTGAGGCGATCTGCCATGACATTCATATCGCCCTGAATGAACCTCGTTACCAGCGTGAGCTTTCGATCTTTTGACCAAATGAGGAGGTCCCTTGCGATCTCGAACAACTTCCTCGAATGAGTCCCCCCCTGCTTGGAGATGTAAGCCAAGGCTGTGGTGTTGTCGGAGTTCACCTCCACCACCTTGTTTAGCTGGAGGGACTTGAAGTTTATCAAGGCCAGATGAACCGCCAACAACTCCTTGCAATTGATGTGAAGTGTCCTTTGCTCCTGATTCCATGTTCCCGAGCATTCCTGTCCGTCCAATGTCGCACCCCAGCCCGTGTCCGATGCGTCCGAGAAGAGACGGTGGTCGGGGGTCTGAACAGCTAAAGATAGACCTTCCCTGAGAAGAATGCTGTTCTTCCACCACGTTAGAGTAGACCTCATCTCTCCGGAAACAGGAACTGAGACCGTCTCTAGCGTCATGTCCTTTATCCAGTAAGCAGCTAGATGATACTGAAGGGGGCGGAGGTGGAGTCTCCCTAACTCGATGAACAGGGCCAGCGATGAAAGTGTCCCTGTTAAACTCATCCACTGCCTGACTGAGCATCGGTTCCTTCTCAGCATGCTCTGGATGCACTCTAGGGCTTGGTTGATCCTTGGGGCCGACGGAAAAGCCCGAAAAGCTCGACTCTGAATCTCCATACCCAGGTAAACAATGGTCTGGGATGGGACGAGCTGGGACTTCTCTAAATTGACCAGGAGGCCCAGTTCCTTGGTCAGATCCATAGTCCATCTGAGATTCTCCAGACAGCGACGACTTGTGGGAGCTCTTAAAAGCCAGTCGTCTAAATAGAGGGAGGCTCTGATGTCTGCCAAGTGAAGGAATTTCGCAATATTCCTCATCAGTCTCGTAAACACAAGAGGTGCCGTGCTTAGGCCAAAGCACAGGGCTTGGAACTGGTACACAACCTTTCCAAAGACGAATCTTAGGAAAGGTTGGGAGTCTGGATGGATGGGGACGTGAAAGTATGCGTCTTTCAGGTCTAACGAGACCATCCAGTCCTCCTGCCTGACCGCTGCTAGGACCGACTTCGTCGTCTCCATCGTGAACGTCTGCTTGGTGACATAAGCATTGAGAGCACTGACGTCCAGCACCGGTCTCCAACCTCCTGTCTTCTTGGCTACCAGGAAGAGACGGTTGTAAAAGCCCGGGGATTGATGATCCCGGACTATGACCACTGCTTCCTTTTGTAGCAAGAGCGACACCTCTTGTTGCAACGCTAGCCTCTTGTCCTTCTCCTTGTAGTTGGGAGAGAGGTTGATGGGAGATGTAGCTAGAGGGGGATTGAGGCAGAACGGAATTCTGTATCCCTCCCTTAGCCACTTCACAGACTGAGCGTCTGCACCTCTGCTCTCCCAAGCTTGCCAGAAGGTCTTGAGTCTGGCTCCTACTGCTGTCTGGAGAGGAAGGCAGTCAAAACTTGCCTTTTGCGGACTTGGAACCCTTCTTGGACTTGCCACGGTGACTGTCTGCACGGGTACCTCCTCTGCTGGAGGTTCTGCCACGAAAGGGTGGGATGAACCTAGAAGCAGGTGTATCAACTGCTATAGGGCGGAAGGGTCTAGGCACGGAAGGTAAGGTTTTAGCCTTACGTGCAGAAGAAGCCATGAGGTCATGAGTATCCTTCTGGATAAGAGAGGCAGCCATCCCCTTAATCAACTCCTCCGGAAACAGACACTTGGAGAGAGGAGCAAACAGCAACTCTGACTTCTGGCAAGGAGTGATACCAGCAGATAAGAAGGAGCACAGATGTTCTCTCTTCTTGAGGACTCCTGATACATATGAAGCCGCAAGTTCACCAGACCCATCCCGAATTGCCTTGTCCATGCTAGACATGATCAGCATGGCCGAGTCCTTATCTGAAGGGGAAGTCTTCCTGCTTAAGGCTCCCAAACACCAATCGAGGAAGTTGAATATCTCGAAGGCACGAAAGACTCCCTTCAACATATGATCAAGATCGGAAAAGGACCAGCAGATCTTCGAACGTCTCATAGCCAACCTGCGGGGAGAGTCAACCAGACTTGAGAAGTCGGCCTGGGCAGAGGCAGGAACCCCCAAGCCAGGTTCCTCTCCCGTGGCATACCAGACGCTCGACTTAGAAGCCAGCTTGGGAGGAGGAAACACAAAAGAGGTCCTTCCCAGTTGCTTCTTGGAATGCAACCAGTCCCCCATAACCCTCAAAGCTCTCCTTGATGATCTGGCGAGAACAAGCTTGGTGAAGGCAGGCGCAGCAGACTGCATGCCCAGAGCAAACTCGGAGGGAGGAGAACGAGGGGTTGCAGACACAAAGTGTTCAGGATACAAATCCCTGAACAAAGCAAGGACTTTGCGAAAGTCTAAGGAGGGTGGCGAAGACTTGTGTCCTTCAACATCAGAGTGAGGATCATCCAGATGAGCAGCTTCATCCTCCGATACATCATCATCCGAAAGTTGAGTTGTGAGTGGCAAAGGCAGAGCAGCAAGCTGAACAGCTGAATCCTGCAGAACGGGTGCATGCGTACCTGCGGATCCATCATCATGCCTCTGCTGGACAGTCTGCGAGCTGGCAACAACAAAAGCAGAGGGCTGGTGTGTGGGAGGGTCTGCGGTGGGCTGAGGAGCATGCGGTATGGTATGCAGAGCATGCTGTAAGGTATGCGGCTCATGCTGCATGGTATGCGGCTCATGCTGCATGGTATGCGGAGCATGCTGTAAGGTCTGCAGAGCATGCTGCATGGGGTGAGGAGAATGCCGCATAGTGCTGGAACCCGGCAACTCCTGATGCGGCAGCTCACGCATGTTAGCAGATGGTGCAGCAAGAACATGCGTCTGGCAGTGAGGACTGCGCATCGGTGGAGGAGCTCTCACAGGTGGGGTGTGGGAGCAGGCAGCCGCAGTATCTGCTGAGCGCACAACCTCTGCGGGTTGTAGGTTAACAGGAGAGGTGTTAACCTTCTCGGCATGATACTCCTGCATAAATGCCGCAAGCTGAGACTGCATAGTCTGCAGCATGGACCACTTAGGGTCTACTGTGGTTGGAGCAACAACAGACGGAGCAGAGGCCTGTTGAGGGACCACTCTACCTCTCTTGGGAGGTGTGCAGTCATCAGATGACTGCGGCGAGTCCGAACTGACCCAGTGGCTACACCTGGGCCGTTGGACTAGCTCGGAAGGGACCTTACGTTTGAGCGGTCGTGAGACCTTGGTCCACCGTTTCCTCCTGGAAACCTCTTCCACAGACGAGGAATGTAAGGGCTCATTCGTCTGTAAGTGGATGGGACGATCCTTAGCAGATACGTCCGCAACCACTGAGGATACATCCGTGCGCCGATCAAGGCCTGCCGAACCCTTTGGTCCTTCGACATTGCTTCTCCCCTGGGCTTGGGAGCTTGCAAGAGGTCCCGGACTGGGAGGACGACTGGCACGCACAGATGTACCCTCATGCGCAACACTGACACTGACACTATGCACATCACTAGCACTAACACTTCCCACTGCACTCTTCGCTTTCAGCTCTCTGACATCTGCCAAGAGCTGATTGCGGTCACTAACCAACGACTCCACCTTCTCACCGAGAGCCTGAATGGCACGCAACATATCAGCCATTGCAGGCTGAGCACTCGTAGCAGGTTCGGGAGTCACCACCACAGTTGAAGGAAAAGGTTGAGGGGCATGGGGAGAGGAAAAATCCACAGAGCGAGAAGAACTCCTCCTATCTCTCTCCTTCTCTAACCTACGTGCATATCTGAGGAATTCATTAAAATCGAATTCCGAAAGCCCAGCACATTCCCCACATCGATCTTCCAATTGACAGGATTTTCCCCTACAATTGGAACATACGGTGTGAGGATCTATAGAGGCCTTCGGAAGACGCCTAGTACAAGTCCTAACACTACATTGCCTGTACAGTATTTAGGAACTTGGGAATGGTCAGACATCTTGAATTTAGAGGTAGTCAAGGGGGAATTCCAAAATTAAGCAAAGATCGTTAACCAATGAATCAAATTAATTCCAAAAGCTTGCTAAGCTAAGGATAAAGCTTCCTGAACAGCGAAGGCTAAACTTCAGAGCAAATACATCACCAAATCGTGAACAAAAGACTCCAAAATCAACAGCGTATCCAAGTAGGTCTTGCCGGCGGCACGACAGAGGAAAAATTGAGGTCTTGTTGACAAGAAGTACTTGAGTACCTGACCACAGATGGCGCTGTTGTGTACACCCCCACCTGGATAGCGATCGCTGGCGTATCCCGACCGTAGATTTCTGTCGGGCAACGGAGTTGACAGCTACATGATCATCGGGTAAGATTAATATTGAAAATGGCATTTTACTAACCATTTGTGATATGATTTCTGACTGACACAAAATTTTCTTTAATGAAAAATTACATGGTTTGTGTATTTAATGAAAAATTGTTAAAATTATAGTTATGGATGGAGCAATATTTTAAACAGAAAAAATATTTTTTTTCATTTAGTAAATAATAAACCTTCACTGAATTCAACCTTCATTTCAATAGTAAATAAACCAAAAATCCATTAGACCTTCCAAGAATGGGGACATTTTTCAGAAATCTAATGGTTTTTGCTTCGACATGTGCTCGCTTCACTCGCGGAAAAAGAAAAACATCAAGCTCCTATGCACTGACAAGGGGTACATGCTGAGCTGTGCACGCTAACCCCATTGATTATCATTTCTTAGATAGTTAAGTCTCTATTTGCTGTTTTCTTCGAAAAGGACAATTATTTAATTGTCCTTTTCAAAGAAAACAGACATTTTTCTATAGGGAACATGTTTATTTTAGTAGAAAAGCTTATTCCATCCATAAGTATAATAAAACTTCATTGTAAACAGTATCACCTTAAGACGTTTTGGAAGTAAATAACCAATGTTATAAAATAGCAGATAACCCAGTTGTTGACAGATTTCTTTGCTGCAAAAGTGAATTACATTTTCGAAGAAAACAGTTTTATTACAGGAAATAGTTTATTATTGAATAAGAAAATGTTATCTAAACCGGAACTATATTAATACCGAACTAGGTGCCTTTGTACATCAGCGGCCAGTTCCTCATGCCTTCATTGAAAGTTGACATCAACTAACCTAAACTTTCCCCCTTAACCTATCCTACAAGCCGTGTCCTTATCTACTTACCTAACGGGGGGGGGGGGGATGCCCCCTGCGACCCCCTTATTCTAAGTCATATTAATGCATACAGGTGGCCACTATCAAACATACACCCAAAAATCTTCAATTTGTCTGCTAGGTCAAGTTAATAACACTATTACCATTCCTCTTAACAAAGAAGGCCAAGATAGAAGTGCAGGGACGCTTATTCCACTTATCAAATAATTTATTTTACCTGGTTCTGCTGTGATTAGTGATGGGTGGGCAGCGTTTCGCACATTTGCTGAAGAAGAATATACGCACAAAGTGATCAATCACAGCGAACAATTTGTCGACAGACATGATAATGGTGTGCACACGCAAAACACTGAACGCCTTTGGTGTGATATAAAAGAGTGGTCGAGACACCCTGGTAACAGAAAACAATATCTCGAACAATATTTAGCGAGATATTTGTTTATAGACAATTTCAATAAAGAACAGGGTCAGTTGCACCATAACTTTTTTATTGAAGCTGGGAAATTATATGTACCCCATAGTGACCGACAACGACCACGGGACGAAACCGATAATTCATCTCTGGACAGTGATATCGACCAACCAGGAGCTTCTTTTTAAGGTAAATATAAACTTAGGTTTAGGTTGTAACTAGAATTTGGTGTTATTTTCCTGTCTTAGGTTCAGTAGTGCCCCGAAAATCACTGTGGCCTTAAGGGGGGGTCGAGCCCCCCTCCGCTAGGCCTAGGTAGGGGTACAGGGCCCTAGATTAGGTTAGGTGGTTGTATTAGGTTAGGTTAGGTAATGTTTGTTATAGAGTTGTCTAAAAACGTTCATTTCCGAGGAAAATGAAGCTGATATTCGTGCAATACACATCAAAATCCCCTAACAAACCATATTTTCATGTCATTTTGGACTGGTTCCTTTTTCTAAAAATTTACCCCGTAGTCTTGTGTAAGAGAATATGCTATCCTATGGCTGTAGATAAACTACAGGTCACGCATTGAGGTCCGGATCAAAATCCCTAAATTAAAGTAACTTACGAGTAACGCATTTTTCCAAAGACTAAGTCATGCTATCTATGATCACGTGTGTTACCTTTTTTTTATCACAAATCGTTCGGGTAAGGAGTCGTTATCATAATTACTATCTTCGTCCAAGGCGGTCTTGAGATCTTAGAGTAGCCCTACGTTCACCGACTTGAGTTCGGACTGTCTTGTAACAGCTGATGAATGTAAACAATAGAAGAGGTTCTCATTCTTACATAATATTTACTTCACTCTGCAGTACATTTTGGTTATTGATATATATTTAATAGAAAATATAACTTATAAAATAGTATTTAAATAATATTTGGATATTTTTAAACATGCGTATTTCACTTTACTCAAATTTCATTGAATTTTTAGGTACGAGACAATACTAAATATAGCCTTATGTAATTACAAACATTTTCATTCATCAAATCATCATATGGATTGAAAGGTTGTTATTATCATGATTATGATTATGAAAGAAGAATTTAAGAGGTCCAAATTGACCACAATAGGTTGCCAAGACTGATGAAAGCAAGGTGTTATCCTATCTAATTTCAAGGTAAAATAGGATAAAAGTAGGGATTGAGAATCTCATGACTATATTAATCTATTTAAGGCACAGCTAATATAAGCTTAATAACAATAATAAGAATAAGCTTAGAAGCTTTGCACCTATCTATAAAGTGATAGAGTGTCCGCAATCTTATTTTGGGGAGTGAGCAATAAGGAACCAGGAACTAGGAAGAAAATGGTGTTCATGTTAGCTCAGAACCATTATCAGGAATATATATGATATTGCTGTAATGACTTTAGCCAATACAAACGCTATTTGGAACATAATGGGAGTGGGGTATGATGCAGGGAGTTATGGAATATTAAATGAATCAAAGTAATTTCTAACTAATATCAAGCTATCAAACAATTTTGTGTGTTTTTTTTTTATAAATAGTGGACGACAGAAGACAAAACACGATAAGATTATGCTATGTCATGATCTATCAAATTTACGGGATAAGAACTGTAATTATGATGCAATCTTGATTTTAAAATACTTGCTGTATTATTATTATTATTATTATTATTATTATTATTATTATTATTATTATTATTATTATTATTATTATTATTATTATTATCATTAGTTGGAAAAAGCGGGATGCTATAAGCCTAGGGGTTCCAACAGGGAAAATTGTCCAGTGAGGAGAGGAAATAAGGAAAAATAAAATATTTTAAGAACAGTAACAACACTAAAATAAATATTTCCAATATAAACTATAATAAAACTTCAATAAAACAAGAGGAAGAGAAAGAAGATAGAATCTTAAGCATGTGGCATAAGATATTTCATAACGGTGACCATCCTTTACATTCAGATCTCCTTGGACAATTCTATCCTGTTCGTAATACTAGGCAGGCAGCTCATTCTAACAGCCAAGCTTTCTCCATCATAAGGTTCAATACTGCACAGTATTCTAGAAGTTTTATTCCAGCAGTGACCAAGTTGTGGAATGATCTTCCTAATCGGGTGGTAGAATCAGCAGAACTTCAAAAGTTCAAAGTTGCAGCAAATGTTTTCATGTTGAACAGTGACATAAGTTTTTTTATAGTTTATATATGACATATCTATTTTGTAGAATGATTTGTTGTTAATTTATTCTCATCATTTATTTATTTCCTTATTTCCTTTCCTCACTGGGCTATTTTTCCCTATTGGAGCCCTTGGGCTTAAAGCATCTTGCTTTTCCAACTAAGGTTGTAGCTTGGCTAATAATAATAATAATAATAATAATAATAATAATAATAATAATAATAATAATAATAATAATATTGTGCCTGAGTTTACCTTCAAGCAAGGGAACTCTAACCCAAGACAGTGGAAGACCATGGTACAAAGGTTATGGCACTACCTAAGACTAGAGAACAATGGCTTGATTTTGGATTGTCCTTCTCCTAGAAGAGCTGCTTACCATAGCTAAAGAGTCTCTTCTACCCTTACCAAGAGGAAAGTAGCCACTGAACAATTGCAGTGCAGTAATTAATCACTCAGGTGAAGAAGAATTGTTTGGCAATCTGTGTTGTCAGGTGTATGAGGACAGAGGAGAATATGTAAAGAATAGGCCAGACTATTCGGTGCATGTGTAGACAAAGGTAAAATGAACCGTAGTCAGAGAGAAGTATCCAATGTAGTACTGTCTAGTCAGTCAAAGGAACCCCATATCTCTCTAGCGGTAGTATCTCAACGGGTGGCTGGTGCCCTGGCCAACCTACCTCTCTTGGAAGAGCCAGAGGGAAGCAAAACTTGTTCACCGATAGATTCCTGTTGTGCAAATTATTAAACTACAATTATTGAAGCTATTTAAAATAATATATTCATATCGAATTGTTTGCTTATCAGTGACTGTCCAGAGATGACGATGATGATACTATTATTATTATTATTATTATTATTATTATTATTATTATTATCTAAGCTACAACCCTCCATGAGGAAGGGAAATATAGCAAATAAACTACATATAAGTAATTAATAAAAAATATTGAAAGACAAATCCTAGACTTATGATCATCATCTCCTCCTACGCCTATTGACGCAAAAGGCCTCGGTTAGATTTCGCCAATCGACTCTATCTTGAGCTTTTAATTCAATACTTCTCCATTTATCATTCCCTTCTTCGCGTTTCATAGTCCTCAGCCATGTAGGCCTGAGTCTTCCAACTGTTCTAGTGCCTTGTGGAGCCCAGCTGAACGTTTGGTGAAATAATCTCTCTTACATTATCATTATTGTTATTAGAAGAAGACTTATGATAGACATAGACTATTGATCATAATCACAGCAACCGGGAAATTTGGTTCAGGAAAATGAAAAGCAGGTTTTCGAAAAACAACGGTTTTAAGATAATCTAAACTTTATTTGAAGTTGATTTATTATGGTATAGTTCCCTTCAAATATAAACTATTTCTATGGCATGAATTATTGTCGTTCATGGTGAGCAGCTCAGGTCAATTTGATTTAAAGTAGAGGTCTTGCCTTTGTAACAACACATCGGCTAAACATTGCTCTGGTTGGAAAGAAAAATAATGCAAGATCGTCCATAGAATAAATAAATAATAGTAAAAACTGGGAAAAAATAGCAAGAACAAGAAATAACAATAAATATAACTACATCTAACTGAGGATAAATAATATATTATTCACAAGATGTGGTGCAATCGGCAGGCTGAAAATATTACATTCTGTACATTCATGTAGATTTAGCTGGTTTTGTGCCTTGCACGGGACATGATTTGCACCACGAGCTCCAGAATTGCAAGAGCCCGTGCTTGCCCACATGGAACAGGCAATTTACAGCAACAGCAACTCATTAAGCAACCCGTAACTGACAATTAGATAAAATCTGTTATGAACCAGAATCTTCATATTTGAGAAGGACCTTTTCCATGATGCCCGCCAAATAATCTAAAGTGTCTCGATCGTATGTAGTTGTAGAATCCTTGTCGATTTTAGGCGCTTTCTTCTTGGCGTAGGAGCTAGAAGCGGGATTGTAGTCTTCGGCGTACGAATAGTAATCACTTTCTGTGTCGTAACTTGAGTGGGTTGCATCGGATTGGTAATTATTGTAATAAGGATAGGAGTAAGCACTGCCGCCGTATGGTACCGAGGCCTGGAGGTAGTGGACGTCTGGTTCGTCGTAAGACTTGTTGCTTATGTGGTCTGTAAGAGGCAAAGGCAAATTGTTCGGGTTAAAGGCATGAAAGAGTTTTTTTTCTGCTAAAAAAGGTGTAAAATATTTTGCTTAAACTTCTGAAAATTTTTCTGTTCAAACAAATAAATTTTTCTGTTCAAAAAATATAAACTGTTCTGATCAAACAAATACAAATTAAGTTTAGAAAAATACAAATTGTTCTGTTAAAACAAATGCAAACTGTTCTGTTCAAACAAATACAAATTAAGTTTAGAAAAATACAAATTGTTCTGTTAAAACAAATGCAAATTTTAAAGTTAAATAAAAAATATCAAAGGTGCATTTATACATTAAAACTTACACAGAATAATGGC
>NC_090762.1:26165342-26222842 GCF_036898095.1 Palaemon carinicauda
AAAGCAACACAAAATCTCTCTCTCTCTCTCTCTCCAAGATGCCTGATAACTCAAAATCTCTCTCTCTCCAAGATGCCTGATAACTCAAAATCTCTCTCTCTCTCTCTCTCTCTCTCTCTCTCTCTCTCTCTCTCTCTCTCTCTCTCTCTCTCTCCAAGATGCCTGATAACTCAAAATCTCTCTCTCTCTCTCTCTCTCTCTCCAAGATGCCTGATAACTCAAAATCTCTCTCTCTCTCTCTCTCTCTCTCTCTCTCTCTCTCTCTCTCTCTCTCTCCAAGATGACAGATAACTCAAAATCTCTCTCTCTCTCTCTCTCTCTCTCTCTCTCTCTCCAAGAGGCCAGATAACTCAAAATTTCTCTCTCTCTCTCTCTCTCTCTCTCTCTCTCTCTCTCTCTCTCTCTCTCTCTCTCTCTCTCTCTCTCTCTCTCTAAATACATTTTTACGAGCCCAATAAGTAAAAGTTATAATGACCATTTAACATTGCTGAAATTAACTGCATTAAACTATAAAGTCGATTTAATCTATCTACTGAGATGAACCTTGTATAGAAAAGATGTCTCAGTACGATAGAAAATTCCAGAACATCAAAAGCACAGGAAAAAAAAAATATTGTTTTACGGAATCAGAGTAAATGTTTATTTCGTTTAAGCTGAACAAAGGCTCCGTTAATTGATTTTCAAATCATGTAATGAGGTTAGAAATAATTAGAAATCTTTAGGGGAAAGAAATATTCATCGTCATTTGATTAAAATAGGGCATTGGATATTCGATGCATTTCAAATACTTTGCAATATGCACCGAATGCTAACGCTGGGTTCATCATCATCTCCTCCCACGCCTATTGACGCAAAGGGGCTTCGGTTACATTTCGCCAGTCGTCTCTATCTTGAGCTTTAATTCAATACTTCTCCATTCATCAACTCCTACTTCGCATTTCAGAGCCCTCAGCCATGTAGATCTGGGTCTTCCAACTCTTCTAGAGCCTTGTGGAGCCCAGCTGAACGTTTGGAGAACTAATCTCTCTTGGGGAGTGCGAAGAGCATGACCAAACCATCTCCATCTAACCCTTATTATCATCTCATCGACATATGGCACTCGAGTAATTTCTCTTATATTTCTAATCTAGTCCTGCCATTTAACTCCCAATATCCTTCTGAGGGCTTTTTTCTCAAAGCTACTAAATCTATTGGAGATTGTTTCGATTGCCATACAGTGACACATGTCCATAGAGTAACACCAATCTCAATAAAAAGACTTATAGTCTGATTTTTATATGTAATTTCGGAAGATTTGATTTCCAGATTTTACTTAACCTAACCATTGTCTGATTTGCTTTTTCAATCTTTCACTAAACTTAAACTCCAAAGACCCTGTATTGGAGTAAAGACCCTGGGTTATTTCACCAAAATTCCCAAATTCAAAAGTTTATACCAATATAAATATCTTATCAGAAAACGAATTTTTTTAATCTCTCAAAGTTAAATCAACATTAAAAACGGGAATAAAATAATAAGAAAAGTAAAGAACTGTGCCCGATGACACCCGTCTGCAACAATAGTACTGGCCGTTTCCAGAGCTATGTAGAGAATTTGTTAATAAAACAGGATGTATAGCCTACATTTTGATGCTGTCACCTTTGCAAAGTAAAGAATTGTAGTAATATATATTTAAAATCTATAGGTCTTAAAATCATATACTTGTATTCAAAGTATTGATCTTACCAGAGTTAGTGATAAGCAAAGCAGGTAAATTAATTTCTTCGAAATTTTCCATTTTCTTACCTTGACGAAGGGTGACCGAAACACCAAACTACAGCTACCGGACCTTTAAAAATCTGTCTCTTACCATAATCTGAAAGGAAAGTCGACATTATAGAGTTAATAATTGAATTAACATGTGAATGGCAATTAGATCATGCATGAAAAGTAGTATTTGTAAATATAGTTAAGTTAATAAGTTGATTTACATCACATAACCCAATATTACCAAATAGGCCTAGTGCTAATAATCCAATATTCACACATACCTCCCACAAGACTCAGGTAAAGCCTTACGACAAACGGAATGCTGAATCGGTGCCCTACGACACAGAAGACCGACAGGTGATTCCACCTCCCGGTTGTTTTGCCATCATTAATTTGTCCCTCGCCATCTTGCCTCTGCTGGCCGTCAACGTCATTGGAGTTGTTCTCATCGCCATTATTCTGTGTAAGTTTTAATGTATAAATGCACCTTTGATATTTTTTTTAACTTTACAATTTGCATTTGTTTTAACAGAACAATTTTTATTTTTCTAAACTTAATTTGTATTTGTTTGAACAGAACAGTTTGCATTTGTTTTAACAGAACAATTTGTATTTTTCTAAACTTAATTTGTATTTGTTTGATCAGAACAGTTTATATTTTTTTTAACAGAAAAAAATTATTTGTTTGAACAGAAAAATTTTCAGAAGTTTAAGCAAAATATTTTTCACCTGTTTTAGCAGAAAATGAACTCTCGTGCATTTAACCCGAACAATTTGCCTTTGCCTCTTACAGACCACATAAGCAACAAGTCTTACGACGAACCAGACGTCCACTACCTCCAGGCCTCGGTACCATACGGCGGCAGTGCTTACTCCTATCCTTATTACAATAATTACCAATCCGATTCAACCCACTCCAGTTACGACACAGAAAGTGATTACTATTCTTACGCCGAAGACTACAAACCCGCTTCTAGCTCCTACGCCAAGAAGAAAGCGCCTAAAATCGACAAGGATTCTACAACTACATACGATCGAGAGACTTTAGATTATTTGGCGGGCATCATGGAAAAGGTCCTTCTCAAATATGAAGATTCTGGTTCATAACAGATTCTATCTAATTGTCAGTTACGGGTTGCTTAATGAGTTGCTGTTGCTGTAAATTGCTTGTTCCATGTGGGCAAGCACGGGCTCTTGCAATTCTGGAGCTCGTGGTGCAAATCATGTCCTGTGCAAGGCACAAAACCAGCTAAATCTACATGAATGTACAGAATGTAATATTTTCAGCCTGCCGATTGCACCACATCTTGTGAATAATATATTATTTATTTATCCTCATTTAGATGTAGTCATATTTATTGTTATTTCTTGTTCTTGCTATTTTTTTCCCGTTTTTACTATTTTTTATTTATTCTATGAACGATCTTGCATTATTTTTCTTTCCAACCAGAGCAATTTCTAGCCGATGTTTATTTACAGAGGCAAGACCTCTACTTTAAATCAAATTGACCTGAGCTGCTCACCATGAACGACAATAATTCATGCCATAGAAATAGTTTATATTTGAAGGGAACTATACCATAGTAAATCAACTTCAAGTGAAGTTTAGATTATCTTAAAACCGTTGTTTTTCGAAAACCTGCTTTTCATTTTCCTGAACCAAATTTCCCGGTTGCTGTGATTATGATCAATAGTCTATGTCTATCATAAGTCTTCTTTTTCTAATAACAATAATGATAATGTAAGAGAGATTATTTCACCAAACGTTCAGCTGGGCTCCACAAGGCACTAGAAGAGTTGGAAGACTCAGGCCTACATGGCTGAGGACTATGAAACGCGAAGTAGGGGATGATGAATGGAGAAGTATTGAATTAAAAGCTCAAGATAGAGTCGACTGGCGAAATCTAACCGAGGCCCTTTGCGTCAATTGGCGTAGGAGGAGATGATGATCATAAGTCTAGGATTTGTCTTTCAATATTTTTTTTATTAATTACTTATATGTAGTTTATTTGCTATATTTCCCTTCCTCATTGAGAGTTGTAGCTTAGATAATAATAATAATGATAATAATAGTATCATCATCATCATCTCTGGACAGTCACTGATAAGCAAATAATTCGACATGAATATATTATTTTAAATAGCTTCAATAATTGTAGGAATTTATCGGTGAACAAGTTTTGCCTCCCTCTGTCTCTTCCAAGAGAGGAAGGTTGGCCAGGGCACCAGCCACCCGTTGAGATACTACCGCTAGAGAATTATGGGGTCCTTTGACTGACTAGACAGTACTACATTGGATACTTCTCTCTGACTACGGTTCATTTTACCTTTGTCTACACATGCACCGGATAGTCTGGCCTATTCTTTACATATTCTCCTCTGTCATCATACACCTGACAACACAGATTGCCAAACAATTCTTCTTCACCTTAGTGATTAATTACTGCACTGTAATTGTTCAGTGGCTACTTTCCTCTTGGTAAGGGTAGAAGAGATTCTTTAGCTATGGTAACCAGCTCTTCTAGGAGAAGGACAATCCAAAATCAAACCATTGTTCTCTAGTCTCAGGTAGTGCCATAGCCTTTGTACCATGGTCTTCCACTATCTTGGATTAGAGTTCCCTTGCTTGAAGGTACACTCAGGCACATTATTATTATTATTATTATTATTATTATTATTATTATTATTATTATTATTATTATTATTATTATTATTATTAGCCAAGCTACAACCTTAGTTGGAAAAGCAAGATGCTATAAGCCCAAGGGCTCCAACAGGGAAAAATAGCCCGGTGAGGAAAGGAAATAAGGAAATAAATAAATGATGAGAATAAATTAACAATAAATCATTCTACAAAATATATATGTCATATATAAACTATAAAAAGACTTATGTCAGTCTGTTCAACATGAAAACATTTGCTGCAACTTTGAACTTTTGAAGTTCTGCTGATTCTACTACCCGATTAGGAAGATCATTCCAGAACTTGGTCACTGCTGGAATAAAACTTCTAGAATACTGTGCAGTATTGAGCCTTATGATGGAGAAAGCTTGGCTATTAGAATTAGCTGCCTGCCTAGTATTACGAGCAGGATAGAATTGTCCAAGGAGATCTGAATGTAAAGGATGGTCACCGTTATGAAGAGTCTTATGCCACATGCTTAAGATTCTATCTTCTTTCTCTTCCTCTTGTTTTATTAAAGTTTTATTATAGTTTATATCCGAAATATTTATTTTAGTGTTGTTACTGTTCTTAAAATGTTTTATTTTTCCTTATTTCCTCTCCTCACTGAACAATTTTCCCTGTTGGAACCCCTGGGCTTATAGCATCCCGCTTTTTCCAACTAATAATAATAATAATAATAATAATAATAATAATAATAATAATAATAATAATAATAATAATAATAATAATAATAATACAGCAAGTATTTTAAAATCAAGATTGCATCATAATTACAGTTCTTATCCCGTAAATTTGATAGATCATGACATAGCATAATCTTATCGTGTTTTGTCTTCTGTCGTACACTGTTTATAAAAAAACACACAGAATTGTTTGATAGCTTGATATTAGTTTGAAATTACTTTTATTCATTTAGTATTCCATAACTCCTTGCATCATACCCCACTCCCATTATGTTCCCAATAGCGTTTGTATTGGCTAAAGTCATTACAGCAAAATTATATATATTCCTGATAATGGTTCTGAGCTAATATGAATAGCCTACCATTTTCTTCCTAGTTCCTGGTTCCTTATTGCTCACTCTCCAAAATAAGATTGCGGACACTCTATCACTTTATAGATAGGTGCAAAGCTTCTAAGCTTATTCTTATTATTGTTATTAAGTTTATATCATCTGTGCCTTAAATAAATTAATATAGTCATGAGATTCTCAATCTTTACTTTTATCCTATTCTACCTTGAAATTAGATAGGATAACACCTTGCTATCATCACTCTTGGCAACCTATTGTGGTCAATTTGGACCTCTTAAATTCTTCTTTCATAATCATAATCATGATAATAACAACCTTTCAATCCATATGATGAATGAAAATGTTTGTAATTGCATAAGGCTTTATTTAGTATTGTCTCTTATCTAAAAATGCAATGAAATTTGAATAAAGTGAAATACACATGTTTAAAAATATTCAAGTATTATTTAAATACTATTTTATAAGTTATGTTTTCTATTAAATATATATTAATAATCAAAATGTACTGCTGAGTGAAGTAAATATTATGTAAGAATGAGAACCTCTTCTATTGTTTACATTCATCAGCTGTTACAAGACAGTCCGAACTCAAGTCGGTGAACGTAGGGCTACTCTAAGATCTCAAGACCGCCTTGGACCAAGATAGTAATTATGATAACGACTCCTTACCCGAACGATTTGTGATAAAAAAAGGTAATACACGTGATCATAGATAGCATGACTTAGTCTTTGGAAAAATGCGTTACTCGTAAGTTACTTTAATTTAGGGATTTTGATCCGGACCTCAATGCTTGACCTGAAGTTTATCTACAGCCATAGGATAGCATATTCTCTTACAGATGACTACGGGGTAAAGTTTTAGATAGAGGAACCAGCCCAAAATGACATGATAATATGGTTTTCTAGGTGATTTGATGTGTTTTGCACGAATATCACCTTCATTTTCCTCGGAAATGAACGGTTTTAGACTTAACTCTATAACAAACATTACCTAACCTAACCTAATACAACCACCTAACCTAATCTAGGGCCCTGTACCCCTACCTAGGCCTAGCGGAGGGGGGCTCGACCCCCCCTTAAGGCCACAGTGATTTTCGGGGCACTACTGAACCTAAGACAGGAAAATAACACCAAATTCTAGTTACAACCTAAACCTAAGTTTATATTTACCTTAAAAAGAAGCTCCTGGTTGGTCGATATCACTGTCCAGAGATGAATTATCGGTTTCGTCCCGTGGTCGTTGTCGGTCACTATGGGGTACATATAATTTCCCAGCTTCAATAAAAAAGTTATGGTGCAACTGACCCTGTTCTTTATTGAAATTGTCTATAAACAAATATCTCGCTAAATATTGTTCGAGATATTGTTTTCTGTTACCAGGGTGTCTCGACCACTCTTTTATATCACACCAAAGGCGTTCAATGTTTTGCGTGTGCACACCATTATCATGTCTGTCGACAAATTGTTCGCTGTGATTGATCACTTTGTGCGTATATCCTTCTTCAGCAAATGTGCGAAACGCTGCCCACCCATCACTAATCACAGCAGAACCAGGTAAAATAAATTGTTTGATAAGTGGAATAAGCGTCCCTGCACTTCTATCTTGGCCTTCTTTGTTAAGAGGAATGGTAATAGTGTTATTAACTTGACCTAGCAGACAAATTGAAGATTTTTGGGTGTATGTTTGATAGCGGCCATCTGTATGCATTAATATGACTTAGAATAAGGGGGTCGCAGGGGGCATCCCCCCCCCCCCCCGTTAGGTAAGTAGATAAAGACACGGCTTGTAGGATAGGTTAAGGGGAAAGTTTAGGTTAGTAGATGTCAACTTTCAATGAAAGCACGAGGAACTGGCCGCTGATGTACAAAGGCACCTAGTTCGGTATTAATATAGTTCCGGTTTAGATAACATTTTCTTATTCAATAATAAACTATTTCCTGTAATAAAACTGTTTTCTTCGAAAATGTAATTCACTTTTGCAGCAAAGAAATCTGTCAACAACTGGGTTATCTGCTATTTTATAACATTGGTTATTTACTTCCAAAACGTCTTAAGGTGATACTGTCTTACAATGAAGTTTTATTATACTTATGGATGGAATAAGCTTTTCTACTAAAATAAACATGTTCCCTATAGAAAAATGTCTGTTTTCTTTGAAAAGGACAATTAAATAATTGTCCTTTTTGAAGAAAACAGCAAATAGAGACTTAACTATCTAAGAAATGATAATCAATGGGGTTAGCGTGCACAGCTCAGCATGTACCCCTTGTCAGTGCACAGGAGCTTGATGTTTTTCTTTTTCCGCGAGTGAAGCGAGCACATGTCGAAGCAAAAACCATTAGATTTCTGAAAAATGTCCCCATTCTTGGAAGGTCTAATGGATTTTTGGTTTATTTACTATTGAAATGAAGGTTGAATTCAGTGAAGGTTTATTATTTACTAAATGAAAAAAAAATATTTTTTCTGTTTAAAATATTGCTCCATCCATAACTATAATTTTAACAATTTTTCATTAAATACACAAACCATGTAATTTTTCATCAAAGAAAATTTTGTGTCAGTCAGAAATCATATCACAAATGGTTAGTAAAATGCCAATTTCATCAGTAATAGTGGTAACATTACTTTAAATACTTAGGGATATATAAGAAAGTGTAGCAAAGATAATTACGTGGATATGCCCTAATATAATCTTGGTTATGCTAACTTTCCTATTTTCTGGGCACTCGTAAGCTGTGCCTGTTGTACTACAACACCCTTGTCCATCTTTCTTCAAAACCTGTACACAAAAACACCACCTAACCTAATCTTCCCCTCCTAACCTGATCTATAAACCGTGTCTTTACTTACTTACCAAAGGGGGGGCGTGTTACCCCCCTTAAACTGCCATTTGTTCCGTAACTGGATTACAAACCACGCTATTTCATAGGGGTAATACTTTCGGTGTAGCTTAAATGACGAGCCATTAATTTTTAACTAGGGTTTACTACCCACACCGTTAGTTAGTGGGGGTAGGGGAGGGTAGCTTGCTACCCCCCCCCTCTCACACACCTGTGCTTGAGCTCACTTTGCTCTCGGCTCGGATGGTGGTCGGACGTGTCCGCTCTCCTCCTCACCGTCCTTTGGCAGCCATCTTTTGTCTTTTCTTTTTCTAGTTCTGTATATGTGAAGTTGGCCTCTGCGATCATGCGCACCTGGCCTGGGTTTCCCGACCGCCCCTGTGGAACATTCATGTTGGGGGTCGAGACTGATAATCACGCCCCTTGTCCTTCTTGTAGGGGCCAACGGTGTGATAGCAATAACAGGTGTAGGAAGTGGTCTACCTCCCAGTGAGAGAGGTTTTCGCGACGATGGAAGAAGAAGTCCATACGGGATATTTCTCCTTCAAAGGTTGCTTCGAAAGGAGAAAAACCCAAGGCCTCTTCTCCCATTGCCCAAACCTCCTCCGAATTTCCCACTCGGTCGGTCTCTTTTTAGAGACCGTCGAGTGGTAGCATAGACCGATGTATAGTTTACTAACCTCGGGACTCGAGAGATGACGTTACTTCCCCTAGCGAAGCAGCTCCACCTCTACCCCTGGGGGAGGATATGTCATTAATCTCCCTTTTCCAGCTTTGGTCCTCCTTAGGGCTTATGGGTTCGCCCCCCAAGAAGGTTTTGCTTAACTACATCCGATTTGGTGCCGCTGTCAAGCAATCGTCGTCACCGTCAGAGGTTGATCCTCTGTCTCTTGTCAACGTTGTGGTGTCAGAGGTATCCAATGCGGTATCACCCATCACCTCTGCCTCTCCAAACTCTACAGTAGCTGACGGCTTAGTTTCTTCCGTTCCTGTTCAACCTACGAGGGAGAAAATAAGTCCATCGTCAGTCTCTCCTGCTTGTGTTTCTTTCTCTCGGGGGAGTTCACTTACAGAGACTCCTCTTCGGAGGACTGCAGAAGGTCAGCTTGCTGATCTAACGACCCCAAGAGGGCGCATTCATCGGAAGGTGAGCCATAGAGGCCTTTCTTCACCTGCGGTGAGGAGGCGCCTCTTTGGTTCAACATCTTCGATGCAGTCCACCGCATAGGAGCCTCAAGACCAATCATCCATCACTGCTCTTGCATTGGTACTGGACCTTTCTGCAGATCGTTCGCGATCTCCTTCGGTGGAAAGTCGTCCTTTTAAAGGACACGTCGACCTTCCATCTGACAGACCTGCTGTCACTGTTTCTATATGGGCCTAACAAGGCTCCACCAAAGCAGGTTATTACGCGCCAACCACATACGCGCTACCCGCCAATGAAACCTGACGACTGCTCCTTAGTAGCTCGTCAGGCCCCATCACTAAACCCTAACACATGGCAGCAAGGGCGTATGCGCCAACATGCGCATACGCTCCAACAGGAGCATAGCTCCATCACGCGCTATGCGCGCCCTTATGCACATATGCACCCATGTTCTCCTGCGTGCCCTGCACTTACGCGCCAACATTCTCTTACTCGCCCAGCTGTGCGCAAACACTCATCTGCGCGCCATCAACCTCCTGTGCAATGGCGCTCTCCTGCGCGCCAGTGCTCTCCCACGTGCCATCAGTCTCCTGTCTGCGTGCATACGCACCCAACATGCACCCCTCCTGCGCATCATCATATGCGCCAGGAAAAACCTGCGCATCATCATATGCGCCAGGAAAAACCTGCGCGCCAATGATCTACTGAAAGTAGAAATTCTGGGAAGTCAGCAATGCTGGCTTCTCCCACGCACCAACTAGTACCATTGCGCCAGCGCTCACCTGCGTGACAGCCTTCTTCCGCGCGGATACGTGCGCGCGCCGTGCGCACACTCGCCCATCCTCTCCAAAGGATGCGCGCCAACATCATCTCGCGCTCCCGTGCACCCCACATGATTCAACGCGCCAACCAGTACCGTTGCGCCAGCGCTCACCTGCGCGACAGCCTTCTTGCGCGCGGATACGTGCGCGCGCACACTCGCCCATCCTCTCCAAAGAATGCGCGCCAACATTCTCTCGCGCTCCCGTGCGCCCCACATGATTCAACTGCGCGTCCGCGCGCTAGGGATCTTTCTCCTGCGCGCGCGCCCTACGACTGGTATAGATGCTCGCAAACTCTCTCCTGCACGCCCGCGCACTCAACGTGATAATCCTGCGCGCCCGCGCGAATACTCTCCCGCACGTGCGCGCACGGCAACAGTCTCCCGCGTGCGAGCCCCGATATTCTCCCTTGCAGGAGCGCCATTATTCTCCCTCCCGCGAGCGTCAATATCCTCCTGCGCGCGACACTACTGAACTATGCACGGCATGGTCGCCATTGCCTCATTCCCCTCCCCGCAAGCGCATACCACTGCACATTGTGGGAAAAGGGAAACATCCAGAGGGGTCCAGGATCCTAAAGCCACCACAGGCAAACCCACCAATGATGGGGAACCTCCCAGAGATCCTTCAATCCCTGTCCCTTCAAAGGGTATGTCTGACAGCGCATCTGTCAGCCAACAGCCCTGGTTCGGTGCACTGATCAGAGCCGTAATGCGGGCTTTCAAGCCTGTCTTCTCTGAATTGGGACACAGAACCATGGCTTCTTTTACCTCTTTGAAGAGAAAAAGAGGAGTTCCAGACGCAGTTACTTCCCCAAGGGCAAAACTGACTCCACGCAGACCTTCGAGGCAGGTTCCTTCTTTTGCTTAGACTGCCTCTCCCCTTTCGGATGAAGATTTCCCGTCCCCAAGGGAATCACGCGAAGAGAGACTCCCCCATCGCACCAATGGGGAAACCTCTCCTCGCGCCGAGGGGTTTAGGAAAAATACAAATTATCTACGAATTTGTCATGTTTGACTGGCCCTTATTCTTTTCTTCATCATCCCCTCTCTTGGGGAAAGCAGCATCATGGGTTCTCTGCGTAGCTGACCTCAAACCACTGCAGGTAAACCATGCTCCCTTGTGTTCCTAGTATTAAGATTAATACTGTTACGTCCCCATACCCTGACGAGGTGGTATTGGGAAAGTCCTAGTCTACAAGTTTCCATCTAAAGAACTTATGAACAACTTTCTAGGACAAGTCACACTTCTTCATACCTTCACACACAGCTTGCGTAGGCCGCAGACCTTGCGTAGCAAGGTTCTAGCGAGGTGCAGAGACTCCTTATTTCTTGGGTGCTTACACACTCAAATGAGGAGTCCCCCTGCAAAGATAAAAGCCAGACTGGCTGGGACGTCCACCCTTCTTAATGGGTGAGTCACCCCTATTAAATAGCATGGTTTGTATTCCAGTTACGGAACAAATGACAAATTCGTAGATAATTTGTATTTTTCCTAACTATACAAACCTTAGCTATTTAACCAAACTTCCCTGCCAGCCCTATCCCCCTTGAAGTCCTACCTCCAAGCAAAGTGAGCTCAAACACAGGTGTGTGAGAGGGGGCGGGTAGCAAGATACCCCCCCCTACCCCCGCTAACTAGCGGTGTGGGTAGTAAAGCCTCGTTAAAAATTAATGGCTCGTCATTTCAGCTACGCCGAAAGTAATACCCCTATTAAATAGCTAAAGTTTGTATAGTTAGGAAAAATACAAATCATCTACGAATTTGTCATATTCTTGATTAACTCTGTGTTTGCTTTGCAACCCTCTCCACTCCTAGCAAGGTAACACGATCATATTTCGTAATTAATTTACAATTAATAAGAAATTTTGCACTTGTCCCAATGAACTACATTCACCCCATAATCTATGTTAATAGAAACAAATATAGTTATACTTACATTATTCAATGTCACTGAAGTTGAAAACTTCAGGTAGTGTCTTCTTTCTAAGGGACACTTTTTTTTTTTGTGGCGGCTGAAACAGATATTGAGCGGGTAAACATGCTTGACTAATTTCAGAAATGCGTTTAGTTTACACCCAGTATCCTTTCAATTTTTTTTCTTTTTGGGGGCGGGGGGGTGGAGGGGGGGAGACACCGCAAACGTAATATTTGTCTCTGGACATGGCTGATAACTGGCAGAGATTGACTTATCATCCGAGACTGAATTTGAACTGAAGCTTTGGCTGATTAAAGGTTTTTAAAGTTGGGGTCCTTATTAATTTGGAAGTTTTCTTTTGAGCTTATCTTGAAAATTTGTTATATTTTTTTCTTCCAGTAATACTTTTTCATTTAGAAACTACTTTTGACTTTTTTATTTTCTTTCTTATGCCAGATTATTTTATTTAATAGATTAATCTCTCTATTCATGGTATATTTATTATTCAGTACCTTTGTTGATATAAAGGCTAGTCTTGTAACATTTACTGTATATCCTTGCCTTATTTTCAGGAGTTTTGAGGTGCCCAATGTACACAACATAAGGAATATAGGTGACATCATTGCTCCACACAATAAAAAATACTTCGAGGGAGGGGACGAAAGGGAAGACAAATCTCCATTACATAATACAGAGGTATTGGATATTTTTGCCGTAACATTGATTTATTCCTACGCGTATACAAACTTCTGAGTCATTTGATGGGGTTACTTCTGGTTTTGATTCTTACAGCCAGATGGAAAAAAGGAGGAATCGGTAGTTCACTCAGGAAGTGTCTCTCTCGAGCCCATGATATACATGGGCTTGCTGCAACCCTAGCATTCCATAAAAACCGCTCGGTAGCTCAAGTTTTAAAAGCAGGAGTCTGGAAAAGACAAACCACTTTTACAAACCAATACCTTAAAGATTGTAAACATAGGTCCTTGGACACCTTTTCTATTGGACCCATATTTTCTGCATAACAAAGTCTAATTTAAGCTCTCATGGGAGAAGTAACTGCTTCTATTGCAGGGTAGAAGAGAGACTTTAGCTATGGTAAGCAGCTATTTTAAGAGAAGGACACTCCAAAATCAAACCATTGTTCTCTAGTCTTGGGTAGTGCCGTAGCCTCTGTACCATGGTCTTTCACTGTCTTGGGTTGGAGTTCTCTTGCTTGAGGGTACACTCAGGCACGCTATTCTATCTGATTTCTCTTCTTCTTGTTTTGTTAAAGTTTTTATAGTTTATATAGGAAATATTTATTTTCATGTTGTTACTCTTCTTAAAATATTCTATTTTTCCTTGTTTCCTTTCCTCACTGGGTTATTTTCCCTGTTGGAACCCCTTGGCTTATATCATTCTGCTTTTCCAACTAGGGTTGTAGCTTAGAAAATAATAATACAGTAATCAGTTACTCCCTGGACTATAAGGGTGTTTATGAGCATAAAGGCGAATAGCAATTTTGATTGAATTTAAAGCCCTGACTTGAAATCTCCGTAATATAGGTAAGATTCCTTGGTGTTAGTTGACTAATATATACTGTAATGATTTATTGCATATATTAATATTACAAGTCACCTGATGTGCATATCACTCTTTGGAAGAAAAAAGAAGGCCCTGCCTCATACAAGCCAGCTGCACTGTTCACTGTTCACTTTGACCCCTTACTATTACTGTAGTAAGTGTATCTTGAGGTAAAGGCAGACCTAATACCCCACAGACTTTCTCCCTCCTAAGAAAGGGTCCCCATCAAATTACTCGGAAGTTTGTATCCGTGTAGGAATACAGTAAACTACAAATTTAATTCGACTTGTATTTTCCATAGCTACACAAACCTTAGTCATTTACCAAAGTCATTAACCAGAAGAGTGATGTGAATAGACGCTCGAGATGAGTGTATGCCGTCATGCGCACTGGCTGCTCAGCAGCGTGGCATGACGCAATCTACCAGTTCTTTTTTTTTTTCTGGCTGTAAGTAACGAAACCAGAAGTAACCCCATTAAATGACTCTGGTTTGTTTATGAAAAAATGCAAATTGTATTGAATTTGAAGTGTTTTTTTTATTTTGGAAAATGTAATAGGTTAATGTTAATTTTTATGAATAGAACTTACCTGGCAGTTATATATACATTCAAAGCTATGTATATATAACTGCCAGGTAAGTATTCATAAAACTTTGTTTTATCATAAAAACTCCATTTTTATGAATAGAACTTACCTGGCAGTTATATATACATAGCTTTGAATGTATATATAACTGCCAGGTAAGTATTCATAAAACTTTGTTTTATCATAAAAACTCCATTTTTTTATTCATCATTGTGTAGAGTAATTTCAGGATTTTGCATGTTTTAAGATTATATGTCTTGGTTTTATAGATGAGGCCATATGGAGCATTGAGTCGCCTTCACGTTTTATCAAGAATATTAATCCATCCACGAATATCTCTAAAGAATGCTGCTGGCCTCTATCTGCCAATTCGACTTGAATCAGGTAAATAAGTGGATACATTTGCTTATTAGTTATATCAGTCATTGTCCTGGTTATACTATGATTTATAGTTTTAGTGATTGGGATAATAATTATAATGATGTTTTAGTTGTTGAACACACAATATTTTAAAAGTTTTGTTATGCATTTTTGCTTCTAAATTAACTCTTTTACCCCCAGGCTCTTTGGAAATTTCCAACCCTTAACCCCCAAGGGGTTATTTTTTCCCCATCACATTTTGCAGTATATTATTTTTGAATTGCTCTAACAGCCTTAATTTTCGTCATAGAGAGGTCAGGTTGGTCTCATTCTCTTGGAAAATACCTGAATTTTTCAAAAAATTATCAAAAATATGAAAAAAAAATTTTTATAGCATTTTTTTGCAAGGACATACCGGTACGTCCATGGGGGTAAAGGGATGAGTTTTGTGAAACGTACCAGTACGTCCTTTGGGGGTAAAAGGGTTAACTTGCCATTCTTTAGTCTATTATTGTATTACAGTATTTCAGCACAGTATTTAACTATGTTTTAATGTGAAATACCTGTATGTTTAAATATCCAGAAATATCACTGTATATGTTTAACAATAACAACAAGAACATATTTTGAAGAGGCAGGAAGTGTAAAGAACTGGAATTAGATAATTAAATTTAATATCAACTTTCCTAAGGCAATAAGTACTGTATATAAATTAAAAGCATATCGATTGTATTGATACATTGTTATTAAACTGGACAGTGTACTATGCATAGATATTAATTGAAGAAGATTCCTTGGACTATTTCTAGGATTGTCGAAGGTCACCATCGGAGGGCTCTCAAAAGAACTCAAGGATCCAAAAAATCCAGAACTCGTTCCAGTTGGTTACTGTAAGTTGAGAAAATTTTCTTCATGCATGCTATTCATGGTTTAGTTTCAGGATTGGAAGATGTAAAGCATTTCAAATTATGGGAATTGACATGAAATAAATCTCTACTGTATATTGTATTGTAATTTATGCTTGAAGTTCATTACTGTAGTAGATATTCTACTACTGAAGATAGCTATCTATTTAGGGTTCAGTATGGGATGGTTAAGTATCAGAAATTTTACATGAAAGTGAAAATGTGTCGGATAATATCTAGTTTGTATAATTTTCGAACTATTCAAAGCTCCACTTCACTTTGTCAGTACAGTGCTGTAACTCTTTTATACTTCTTTAAATTACTGTCACTAAAGTATACAGTACAGTAAATACATTTTAAGGTATGGTGGACAAGTAGATTTGACCTCAGCACTTTTTCTATTAATCTAACCAAACTGCCATGCCTTATATCCATTATGTTTATGTATACCTCTCCATATATAGTAGTTAATGTCAAGTTTACTGTTTTGTGTAAGGAAATATGTTAGAAATATCTTTTTCTTTTCAGTGCACAGTGACCTCCCCCAATCTGTTTTGCAACACTTGCGATGGCTGCTGCAGAAAGATCAACTTGGCCAGGACGTTTTTCTTATAGGACCTCCTGGACCTCAGAAAAGGTCATTGGCTTTAGCGTATTTACAGCTTACAAAGAGGGAAGCAGAGTTTGTTACCCTCACAAGAGACACAACAGACACAGACCTCAAGCAACGAAGAGAGATCAGGGGTGGTACTTCCTTTTATCATGACCAGGTAATTTAAGGTTTCTGGACCAGAGTCAAGTATCCAAGAAATTATTCATTCATGTTAGAGTTCTATTGATTCTTTGAAACTTTTTTCATTTTTGTTTATTAATGTTCAAAATTTGTATTGCATTTTAATTTGAGCTTTTGATTTCAGAGCGCTGTAAGAGCTGCGGTGGAAGGTCGTATTTTGATATTAGAAGGCATAGAAAAAGCAGAACGAAACGTGTTACCTGTCATGAATAATCTTCTGGAAAACAGAGAAATGCAGCTTGAAGATGGAAGATTTTTAATTGCTAGTCATAGATATGATAAACTACTACAGGTTTGTGTTTAACTATGGAAGATTTGACTATATTCTTATACAGAATTATTTTTCTCCCAAGATTTGATAAATGTTAGACCTCTTGGAGCTGCTTTGTTTATATATTGTTAGAATTCAATAATTCAAAGTTGTTGGTGTCACTGAATCTCTTATCGCAAGGGAGTCAAAGATAACAACAATATTAGCAGAATAAACACTCTGTAATAATACAGGATGAGCCAGGGGTATCCATTGATGTGAAGGTTAATACAGTAATTTGTTAATGTGTTGATATTGGAATGATAATACCAATAGGATTCTCTTGGGTCTACTTCAAACTCATTGAATTTGAATGGCACTTTTTAGAAGGCACCGTAAGGGATTCTATGTGGCCTTTTGAGCTGCAACTGGCTTGGCTCTACTAAGATTAATGGCTATATTTTGATCTGTGAAATCTTGCTTAGAATCTTCATCTTCAGTTTTATCCTTTACATTCTTTGTATTCTTTCATCTGAATCTATATTTTTAATCTTTTCAATAGGAGCATTCCCCCGAAGAGTTGGAGAGGATGCGACTTGTACGAGTTGATGAAAATTTCCGGGTCATCGCATTGGGATTACCTTCCCCTCCGTATCAAGGCCATCCGCTTGATCCCCCGCTGCGGTCAAGATTTCAAGCGAGGGATGTATCTAGTCTTCCTTACAAGGTAAGATGCTACACTTTTGCTTTGTGAGTTTGTGGACCCCAATTTTTTTGGGCCACTACATTTTGTAGGGATGATGTGTATTGTAATTAATATTTTTTATGTTTTGTAGTGGAGCAGGATGCATTGTAAGGATATTCTCTTTAAAGTAGTTCAACTTGATTGACCGAGTCACTTATCCAGATTCACACAGCACTGTATTAGTTTGAAGGATATCTTTTCCTTGAATGAGATTGTATTGACATATTATGAGAAAGAATTGAGAACAATTATAGTAGGTATAAAAGCAGTATTATTATTATTATTTCTTGCTAAGCTACAGTCGTAGTTGGAAAAGCATCATGCTGTAAGCCCAAGGGCTCCAACAGGGAAAATAGCCCAGTGAGGAAAGGAAACAAAGAAATAAATAAACTTCAAAGGAAGTAATTAACAATTGAAATAAAATAATTTAAGAACAATGCATACATACATACATATACCAAAGGCACTTTCCCCAATTTTGGGGGGTAGCCGACATCAACAAGAAACAAAACAAAAAAGGGGACCTCTACTCTCTACGTTCCTCCAGCCTAACCAGGGACTCAGCCGAGTTCAGCTGGTACTGCTAGGGTGCCACAGCCCAACCTCCCACATTTCCACCACAGATGAAGCTTCATACTGCTGAGTCCCCTACTGCTGCTACCTCCGCGGTCATCTAAGGCACCGGAGGAAGCAGCAGGGCCTACCGGAACTGCGTCACTTAAGAACAATAACAACATTAAAATAAATCTTTCATATATAAATATGAAAACTTTAAAAAACAAGAGGAAGAGAAATAAGACAGAATAGTGTGCCCGAGTGTACCCCTAAGCAAGAGAACTCTTAACGCAAGACAGTGGAATACCATGGTACAGAGGCTATGACACTACCCAAGACTATAGAACAATGGCTTGATTTTGGAGTGTCTTCCGAGAAGAGCTGCTTACCATAGATAATCTTCTACCCTTACTAAGAGGGAAGTAGGCACTGAACAATTAGTGTGTAGAAGTTAACCCTTTGGATGAAGAAGAAGAATTGTTTGGTAATATCAGTGTTGTCAGGTGTTTGAGGACATTGGAGACTATGTAAAGAATAAGACAGACTATACGGTGTTTGTGTAGGCAAAAGGAAAATGAGCCGTAACCAGAGAGAAGAATCTACTGTAATTTAGTACTGTCTGGCCAGTTAAAAAACCTATAACTCTCTAACGGTAGTAGATTTTAAAATGATTGTATGAAAACTGTAAGAAGCTCCAGAGAATCAAGGAAAGAAGGGATAGATGTAGATGTGGACCAGATGGGAGTTATAGCAGAAAGGGAAAGATTGATGTAGAAATTGCAAATTTTAAAGTAAATAGTATTTTTCCTAACCATGCAAACCTTATACTTTTAATAGGAGCTGAAATGGCCGCTAGGCTTTTAACAAACTAAACATAGTAGGTCGTTTGGTGGCAGGTAAGCCCCGCTCACCCTAGAGGCCGAGCAACCCTCGCTTCAACCTTTGGCCTAAGAGCTTGCGTAATTTCTTGTTACGCATACTGAAATACAAACCATCTTGCTTTATCAGGAGACTTATCCTCGTCCACCAGCGAGAGGATCAACGTCGTGGGACTCTACTTGTGAACAGATGATCCAAGTTGAACGAAAAGTTTTTCTCATGCAAGAGCTTATGCAAACAAGTTCGCTCGTGAACCCCACCCCGTGACCGAGGTTAACTATAGGGGCATAATATCCGCAGTTCGGCCTTAAAGACATGCACATCATCATAGACCCATCCACCTGTGGAGGTGCGATGGCTGTCCTCTCTACAATCTATGTGAATCTGAACATCCATAGGGACATCAGAAACAGGCATTATGTCATTAATGCATGATTACGTTTTTCATCAGAGTCTCTTTGCTTCTACTGTCAACTTTTTTGTAGAAAGTCTCCATTATTCTACCTCTACTTGAACAAGTTTGTTCAGCAAACTCCATTCATTATATGGAGATGGCAGACATGGTCAGACAAGCAGTAAGACCGCAGGACTTCACATGCACGCTGGACCTCAAGGACGCATACTTCCAGATCTCAACCCATCCTTCTTCAAGGAAGTATCTGAGATTCAGTTTGGACAACAAGAAATACCAGTGTCAACACTCTTTGTCAGGATGGGGAGGGTCAAGAAGATCACCAAAAAAAAGATCTCTGCTTGGATTTGCAAGATCATAGACAGAGTGTTGAACCCTGATCCTTCTCCACAAACGAGATGACCCAGAGTTCATGACTTTAAGGGCATAGATACATCCCTAGCATTAAGAAAAACTACTCTGTGACATAGGTCCTACAAGCAGGTGTATTAAAGCGTCAGAAAACCTTCACCACCCACTACCTACAAGATGTGACCCACAGGAACATGGAAACGTTCTCCATAGGCCCTTTGGTGGCTATACAACAAATGGTTTAAACAGCTCAGGCTCCTTGATGGACAAGTAGCTGATGGTGGAGGCCAGAGGATTAATGACAAGAATGACTGGCTCTTTCTTTCTTTCTTTCATCTCCCTCTCTCTTGGGGAAAATCACCTTACGTCCTCTGCAAGCTGGCTTCTGCTGTCAGTAGGTCAAACCATATTCCTTGTTTAATCTACTTGTTGCGTCCCCATAGCCCCTGGCGAGATGGGTTTGGGTAACTTCTATGGTTGTTTTAAAGATTCCAACATTTCTGAGAATTCTTACCTAGGCAAGTCACACTGATAGTATCGCAAGATTGCGCAGGCTGCTAAATCTTGCACTTATATGTGCGGAGCACGTATGGGAAAAATCCCGGGTCAAAAACCAGCCTGTTGATTAGGTCTTCCACCCACCTAAAGAATGAGTCTTCCCTAATAAAGATTAATTGATGGAGTGATGTAAAGTGTTATGGCATCCCGAATAAAGAGAGAGAGAGGTTTTGTTTATAGAGTTGGAACAAATGACAAATTTAAAGTAATTCGTACTTTAGCTAACAATATAAACCTTGGGCTCTTTATAAAAATTTGGCATGCCATCACCTATCCACTGGTAAATCCCACCTACAAGCAAAACTGCTGATAGAACACAGGTGTGTGTGTGTGAGCCAACTAATGGCGGGGTAGTTACACCTCTCTAGAATTCTCATGGCTAGCCTTCTAGCTTTGCCGAAAGTATATTCACTAATAAAGAGCTTAATGTTTATATTGTTCGGAAAATTTCAATTTTCAATATTTAACTTAGCCGGTGATTATAATAGCTGCAACTCTGTTGCTCGACAGAAAAACTCTAAGGAAAAAATTCGCCAGCGATCGCTACACAGGTAGGGGGTGTACTTCAACAGCGCCATCTGTCGTCCAGATACCCAGTACTCATTGTAAACAAAGAACTCAATTTTCTCTCTGTCGTGCTACCGGCAAGACCTACTAATTCGCTGTTGCTAACTGGATTTGTTTTCACAACTATTTGGTGAAGTACACTATTCTAGTTTTGAGCTTTCGCTGTGCAGGCTTTCTCTTCAAAAATCCTTGCATTCTTTTTTTGATTACGGATTATTTGTTGATGATTTTGGATAGTTTTTGAATTCCCCTTTGACCAATTCAAAATGGCTGACCCTTCACAAGTCCCAAAATTTAGGAAGTGTAATGCTAGGGACTGTTCAAGGCGTCTTCCGAAGGCCTCTATCGACCCTCATACTGTTTGTTCCAATTGTCGGGATAAAACCTGTCAATTGGAAGATCGATGTGAGGAGTGCGTTGGGCTTTCGGAATTCGATTTTATCGAATTCCAAAAGTATACACGTAGGCTAGAGAGAGATAGAGTTAGGAGAAGTTCCTCTCGTTCTATTGACATTTCCTCTCCTCATGCCCCACAACCTATTCCTTCCCCTGTAGTGGTTGCTCCTAATCCCCCTTCTGGCACTCAGGAACCTTCAATGGCTGATATGATGCGTGCCATCCAAGCTCTGGGTGAGAGAGTTGAGTCCCTGGCTAGTGACCTTAACCAGCTCATGGCGGATGTCAAGGAGCTGAAGTGTAAAAGTGCAGTGGGAAGTGTTAAAGTGAGTGATAGTGTTGTGGATAGTGTTGCGCTTGAGGGTTCGTCTGTTCGTGCCTGTCGTCCTCCTAGTCCGGGACCTCTTGCAAGCTCCCAAGTCCAGGGGAGAAGCAATGTCGTACGACCAATGGGTTCGAGAGGCTTTAATCAGCGAACAGACGTTCCCTCCATGGTATCGGGCGCATCTTCCCAAGATCGCCCCTGCCGCACAAAGACGAGAGAGCCCATTTATTCCTCGTCTTCGGAAGGTGTTTCTCGCAAGAAACAATGGACCAAGGTCTCACGACCATTAAAGCGCAAGTCGGTCCCTTCCGCGCAAGTCCAACGGCCCAGCTGTAGCCACTGGGTCAGTTCGGACTCGCTGCAGTCTTCCGATGACTGCTCACCTCCTAAGAGAGGCAAAGCGGTACTGCCTCAGACAGTTATACCGTCTGTCGCCGCACCTGCTCCTGCAGACCCTAAGTGGTCTTTGCTGCAAGACATGCAGTCCCAATTAACGTCTCTGATGCAGGACTTGCGTGCGGAGAAGGTTGCTGCTGCACCAGCTAGTACAACCTCTTGCCTACAACCACCCACACGCTCGGTTGTGCGTCCTGTGGACGCTGAGGCGACCTTCTTGCGCACTCCAGTTGAGAGAGTTCCGCCACCCATGCGTTCCAGTGTGCCCTGCCAGCCGCATGTTGACGTTCAGCGACGCACGGAGCCTTCCGTTGATGTTCGTGAGGTACAACAACCGTCAGAGTTGTTTTGTTTTGACGCGGTGCGTCAACCTCCGCAACCCAGTGTGGTTGCCACTGCTCACCCACATCAGGCTAGACAGTCTGGAGTAGACGCTGTGCGTCCCCGCGCTGCTATGGTTGTTGCCTGCTCACAGACTGGGCAACAGTTCCATGACGTTGCGTCCGGCTCAGTCACGCATGCACCCGTGCGACCGGACTCAGCTAACCAGCCGTTACCTACTCCATTGCCGCTTCCTCCTCAATACTCGGATGAGGGACTTTCTGATGATGATGGTGCTGCACATGTAGATGAACCACATTCAGATCTTGACGAGCCTAAGTCTACGCAACCCTCTTTGGACTTTAGGAAGGTTTCAGCACTGTTCAAAGAGATGTTTCCGGACCAGTTTGTGTCTGTGGCTCCGCGCTCTCCTCTGTCAGAGTTTGTTTTAGGTATGCCGTCATCCACGCCTGCCTTTACTAGACTCGTCCTCGCACGCTCGTCCAAGAGAGCTTTACGAGTGATAGGAGAATGGATGCAGTCCAAAAAGAGTCTAGGGAAGACAGCCTTTACGTTTCCCCCTGCTAGACTCTCTTCTAGATCGAGCGTCTGGTATGCCACGGGAGAAGTTCTCGGCTTGGGAGTTCCTGCCTCTGCCCAGGGCGACTTCTCAAGTCTTGTAGACTCTCCCCGCCGGCTAGCCATGAGACGCTCAAAGATATGTTGGTCATCTTCGGACCTGGACCACCTTTTGAAAGGTATATTTAGAGCCTTCGAGGTCTTCAACTTTTTAGACTGGTGTCTGGGAGCTCTAAGCAGAAAGATCTCTCCGACAGAGAAGGAGACTTCCTTGCTCATCATGTCCTGCATGGACAAGGCCGTACGTGACGGATCTAATGAGCTTGCTGCATCTTTCGTGTCCGGAGTCCTCAAGAAGCGTGAGAACCTTTGCTCTTTCCTGTCAGCTGGAGTTACACCTTGCCAAAGATCCGAACTTCTGTTTGCTCCTCTTTCCAAGTGCCTCTTTCCAGAGGACCTGATTAAGGAGATTGCTGCTTCTTTGATACAGAAGGATACTCACGATCTGGTTGCATCCTCTGCTCGCAAAGCCACCCCTTTGCCTACCTTGTCAGCTAGACCAAGGATGGACACTCCAGCGTCCCGATTTATTCCGCCCTTTCGTGGCAGAGCCTCCAGCAGAGGAGGTGCTCGTGCCGAAGGGAGACGTGGAAAGAAGAAAGGAACCAAGTCCTTTAAGGGCAGAGTCTGACTGCCAGCTTCTTCAGACAGCAGTGGGAGCCAGACTCAAGAACTTCTGGCAGACCTGGGAGAAGAGAGGCGCAGATGCACAATCTGTGAAGTTGCTCAGAGAGGGGTACCAGATCCCGTTTGTACGAAAACCCCCTCTAGCAACGTCTCCCATCGATCTCTCTCCCAGGTACAGAGAGGAAGACAAGAGACGAGCATTGAAACAGGAAGTGTCTCTCTTACTAGAAAAGGGAGCGGTAGTCAAAGTCCTGGACCATCAAACCCCGGGCTTCTACAACCGTCTCTTCTTAGTGTCAAAGAAGACAGGAGGGTGGAGGCCAGTGCTAGACGTCAGTGCGCTGAATGTCTTTGTCACAAAGTCCGTTCTAGCAGCGGTCAGAAGGGAAGACTGGATGGTCTCTTTAGACCTAAGGGACGCATACTTCCACGTCCCCATCCACACAGACTCCCAACCTTTTCTGAGATTTGTTTACGAAAAGGTTGTCTTCCAGTTTCAAGCCCTGTGCTTTGGCCTAAGCACAGCTCCTCTTGTGTTTACGAGGCTGATGAAGAATGTAGCCAAATTCCTTCATTTAGCGGACATCCGAGCCTCCCTCTATTTGGACGACTGGCTTCTAAGAGCTTCTTCCAGTCGTCGCTGTCTGAAGGATCTAAAGTGGACTCTAGATCTGACCAAGGAATTGGGTCTCCTTGTCAATTTGGAAAAGTCTCAAGTGGTCCCATCCCAAACTATTATGTATTTAGGGATGGAGATTCACAGTCTAGCTTTTCGGGCTTTTCCGTCGGCCCCCAGAACAAGCCAAGCCCAGTTATGCATCCAGAACATGCTGAAGAAGGAACGATGTTCAGTCTGGCAGTGGATGAGTCTGATAGGGACCCTATCATCCCTGGAACAGTTCGTGTCGTTAGGAAGACTACACCTCCGTCCTCTTCAATATCACCTAGCTTTTTACTGGAAAAAGGACAAGACGCTAGAAGCGGTCTCGATCCCCATTTCCGAGAAGATGAAGTCTTGCCTGACATGGTGGAAGGACAGTATCAGCCTCAGAGAGGGTCTGCCCCTGGCTGTTCAGACTCCCAACCACGTTCTCTTCTCGGACGCATCGGACATAGGCTGGGGCGCGACATTAGACGGTCGGGAATGCTCGGGAATTTGGAACTCGAGTCAAAGGACAATGCATATCAACTGCAAGGAGCTACTGGCAGTTCATCTGGCCTTGAAAAGCTTCAAGTCTCTCCTTCAAGGCAAAGTGGTGGAGGTGAACTCGGACAACACCACGGCTTTGGCGTACATCTCCAAGCAAGGAGGGACCCACTCTATGACGTTGTACGAGATCGCAAGGGACCTCCTCACCTGGTCAAAAGGTCAAAACATTTCGCTAGTAACGAGGTTCATCCAAGGCAACTTGAATGTCATGGCAGATTGTCTCAGTCGGAAGGGACAAATCATTCCAACAGAATGGACCCTCCACAAGGATGTGTGCAAGAGACTTTGGGCCACATGGGGCCAGCCAACCATAGATCTCTTCGCAACCTCGATGACCAAGAGGCTCCCAATATATTGCTCACCAATCCTGGACCCAGCAGCAGTTCATATAGATGCCTTTCTCCTAGATTGGTCACATCTAGACCTATATGCATTCCCCCCGTTCAAGATTGTCAACAAGGTACTGCAGAAGTTCGCCTCTCACGAAGGGACAAGGTTGACGTTAGTTGCTCCCCTCTGGCCCGCGAGAGAATGGTTCACCGAGGTACTTCGATGGCTAGTGGACGTTCCCAGAACTCTTCCTCTAAGGGTGGACCTTCTACGTCAGCCACACGTAAAGAAGGTACACCAAGGCCTCCACGCTCTTCGTCTGACTGCCTTCAGACTATCGAAAGACTCTCGAGAGCTAGAGGCTTTTCGAAGGAGGCAGCCAGGGCGATTGCTAGAGCAAGGAGGACATCCACCCTTAGAGTCTACCAATCGAAGTGGGAAGTCTTCCGAAACTGGTGCAAGTCAGTATCTGTATCCTCGACCAGTACCTCTGTAACTCAAATAGCTGACTTCCTTTTATACCTGAGGAAAGAACGATCTCTTTCAGCTCCCACTATCAAGGGTTACAGAAGCATGTTGGCATCAGTCTTCCGTCACAGAGGCTTAGATCTTTCCAACAATAAAGATCTACAGGACCTCCTTAAGTCTTTTGAGACCACGAAGGAGCGTCGTTTGGCTACACCTGGTTGGAATTTAGACGTGGTACTAAGATTCCTCATGTCAGAAAGGTTCGAGCCGCTACAATCAGCCTCCCTTAAAGATCTCACCTTAAAGACTCTTTTCCTGGTTTGCTTAGCCACAGCTAAAAGAGTCAGTGAGATTCACGCCTTCAGCAGGAACATCGGATTTTCATCTGAAACGGCTACATGTTCTCTACAACTTGGTTTTCTAGCCAAAAACGAGCTACCTTCTCGTCCTTGGCCGAAATCGTTCGATATTCCAAGCCTATCGAATATGGTTGGAAATGAACTAGAAAGAGTCTTATGCCCTGTGAGAGCTCTTAAGTTCTATTTAAGACGAACTAAACCTTTACGAGGCCAGTCAGAAGCTTTATGGTGTTCAGTTAAGAAACCATCTTTGCCTATGTCAAAGAATGCTTTATCCTATTTTATCAGACTGTTAATACGAGAAGCTCATTCCCATCTGAGTGAGGAAGACCAAGCTTTGCTGAAGGTAAGGACACATGAAGTTAGAGCTGTCGCAACTTCCGTGGCCTTTAAACAAAATAGATCTCTGCGAAGTATAATGGACGCAACCTATTGGAGAAGCAAGTCAGTGTTCGCGTCTTTTTATCTTAAGGATGTCCAGTCTCTTTACGAGGACTGCTACACTCTGGGACCATTCGTAGCAGCGAGTGCAGTAGTGGGTGAGGGCTCAACCACTACAATTCCCTAATTCCATAACCTTTTTAATCTTTCTCTTGAAATGTTTTTATTGTTGTTTTTGGGTTGTCCGGAAGGCTAAGAAGCCTTTCGCATCCTGGTTGATTTGGCGGGTGGTCAAATTCTTTTCTTGAGAAGCGCCTAGATTAGAGGTTTTGATGAGATCCTGTTGTATGGGTTGCAACCCTTCATACTTCAGATCCTATGGGTCGCTCAGCATCCTAAGAGGATCGCGAGGCTCCGTAAGGAAGACGTACTTAAAAAGGCAGAGTAATTGTTCAAGTCGACTTTCTTACCAGGTACCTATTTATTTTATTTTTGTTATTTTGATAACTTCTAAAATTAAATAAAAATTCTTAGCTCATAATGATGTAAACATATTTTGCTGGTCTCTACCCACCCCCCTGGGTGTGAATCAGCTATTATAATCACCGGCTAAGTTAAATATTGAAAAATGTTATTTTGAAAATAAAATAAATTTTTGAATATACTTACCCGGTGATTATAAATTAAAGGACCCTCCCTTTCTCCCCAATAGAGACACAGTGGACCGAGGAGAAAATTGAGTTCTTTGTTTACAATGAGTACTGGGTATCTGGACGACAGATGGCGCAGTTGAAGTACACCCCCTACCTGTGTAGCGATCGCTGGCGAATTTTTTCCTTAGAGTTTTTCTGTCGAGCAACAGAGTTGCAGCTATTATAATCACCGGGTAAGTATATTAAAAAATTTATTTTATTATCAAAATAACATATTACTTCAAATTTGTCGTGTTCATACCATTTAAAAGATGAACATAAAATCAAGGCATTATTTCTGTTTATGGTGATTGTTGAGAAATCATTAAAAAACTTCAATTATTTAATGATATTGTAGGATGTAAATATTCCTTACTGCAGGGGTGGCCAACCTATGGCGCATGCGCCAACAGTGGCGCATTGCACGATTACAAGTGGCGCATTATACCCCAGAGATAATTAAAAAACCAAGCCCGCTCATAGAAAAATAATACCAAAAATACTACTGATTATTAGAAAAAAATACAAAAATAATTTAAGGGGACCTTCAGCTATGTCCTGCATTTTTTTCTTTTAATTATTCAAAATACACCATTTCTATATGTGTTAGATTTTAGACATATATAATACCTAAATCATAAACCAACGTTACAGAATACATTGAAAAAATCATATTACTACGAGAGGCCATTGATAGTCGTTTTAGTGATTTTGCTGAAGAAGATTGCATGGTTGCATTTATTAATCCATTTTCACTTACTGAACATAACATTCTGAAGATGCCTAGTAATATACAGATGGAGCTTATTGGTCTAAAAGCAAATTCAGTGCTGAAGAGTAAATTTAAGGAATTTCCCTCACTCCCAAGTGCACCTGAAATACTTATTTTTGGCAATTATAAACAAGTGAACATTTTTCAGAATTTAGAAAATTTACCCAAAGTTATGCCTGTTAGCTTTGTAACAACATACAGATGCGAGCAAATATTTTCATCCATGAAAATGTTCAAGAAGTGAGGCCGCGACTATCCGATTCAAATCTGAACTGTCTGTTGCTCTCAGTTACTAATTTACCTGCTGGTATTAAAGATTTAGTGAAAGCAAGGCAAAGTCAAAAGTCTCATTAAACATAGTTATGTTTATTTTTCCTGCATGTGAAATTACTTTTCTTTAAAACTGCTAATTATGTTCATATATTTTTATTAGTACTTTCAGGAATAACTAATTAATATTATCAATGCAAATTCAGTGTCAATAAAGTAGGTACACTTTACTTTGTATCCATGTTAAATCATTTCCTTTACAGCTGCTACATCTGTCCGCGCACACACACTCACATATATATATATATATATATATATATATATATATATATATATATATATATATATATATATATATATATATATATATATATACATATATATATATATATATATATATATATATATATATATATATATATATATATATACATATATATATATATATATATATATATATATATATATATATATATATATATATATATATATATATATGTAAATATGAATATCTATATATACTGTATATATATATATATATATATATATATATATATATATATATATATATATATATATATATATATATATGTGTGTATGTATAGAGACATATATATATATATATATATATATATATATATATATATATATATATATATATATATATATATATATATATATATATATATATATATATATATATATATATATATATATATATATACTGTATATAGATATCATATTATTATATCTATTAAAGCCAAATATGTCCAAATCACCATAGATGAGGGATTGAAAGGGGGTTAAAGTTTGTGTGGCGCATCTGAATTAGAAGTGAAAAAAATTGGTGCATGGTAAACAAAAGGTTGGCCACCCCTGCCTTACTGTATATTATAACTAAGTAACTTTAGGGTAGAGTACAGTATTTAGTTTGTTTTTCAGAATTAGTATACTTTTAAGAATTTAAAACGTAAATTAATTACGAAATTTTCCTTTCAATTTCAATTGTATTACGTGTGCGATTGCATCGGTTTGACTACAGTCTTCTAAGCCTCCTGTTCTGTGTCATGCAACCATTTATAAAGTGACATTCTGTGTATATAAAGAGAGCAGAGGATACAGTACAGTTTTTCATACCACTGTATGCTAGAAAGTAATAATTAAAATTATAGTTTTTTTCAAAATTTCAAAACTAATCATTCTGGTAATTCAACAAACTAACAAAAGCACAAAATTATCTCTCAATGTGAGGAAAAGAGAGCTCTAAATGTAAATGATTTAATCCAACCCAGACTCATTTTTAGTTTGATTGAAGTTAAAATTTGTACAAGGTAAAATTAAAGAAGTTGGATGGCTTAGTAAGAGGAGACCAAAGAGAATGGTTGAAAAGTGTAGAGCTAAAACCTATGCAGTTACAGCTGAAGGAATCCTGTAAGGAACCTGTAGTGCCATGTACAGTGTGTTCTGTAAGTTACACTTTAATTGGTATTCTCTTAACTGCTGTTTTCTGTTAAGTATGAACAGTATATTTATTGTACAGTGGTTACTACTTTTTAAATATAGCATTACATCTACCACTTTATATTAGCCTTTGTCTTCCATATAGACAAGTGACTGACTTCAGTTAGTGTGCTCTATAGTAAAACTGTGTTCTCAACATTTTTAACTTTTATTTGCTATAAATTACAAGTGCCCTCAATTTGCTGAATCTATAGGTGTCCCTTAGGAGTCAATGCCCAGATCTGTCAATCGTACAAAAAAGAGAGATCAAATAAATATAGCTTAAGCATCAATTTGGTATGATAAAAATAGCCCAAATGGTATTTGCCCATCACAAATTCAGAAGAGCAGTGATATGGGAAATTCAGTGCCACCTTCCACCCGCAGCACATACACTATTCCTTTCACTGTATCTTGGTTCTCCTCAGTTTTCCTGGTGAGTTGTCTACTGTTGGACGATATGTATGGGGATGTGGATTCTGGGAATAAAGAAAAATAATCATTGATGTTTTCAAATTTTTTCCTTGTTTGAGGTTAGACATGAAATGGGTTCCGTCTGCTTTCTACTTCCCTGAAGGGAGTTGAGAGAAGAATTAAAATTCTGTGACTAAAGAAAACATCATCATCATCGTCATCATTGTAAATGTTTTTACAGTACTCCGGCTTTCCCTTTTACTGAAAAGATGGGATATAATTTCTTTCCTCCCTAAATTATTGACTTATGCAATTTGATATTTGTCATTTTAGGGCATTACAAACAAATACAAAATGATATTCATTACAGTATACATTAATTAATTTCATTAAGAAGTCAATGAATTTTAACTTTAGAGTGCTCTACATCTATGCAAAGTCTAGAATCGATATAGATGAATAACATCCAATAACTAAGTGCTGATTCAAGCTCTCAACAAATTTTAATTTGGTCAACATGGTCCCTGGATATTGTAACTTGACAATTGCACAACTTACTAGTTAAGTGACCAGGCCTCACCTTAAAGTTTTATTGTCATTCACAGTGAAGTCAGAAATGCCATCAATTGTCAGATTATCCATTTTTATTGAGTTTTTATTGACCGCATATGACATTCTTCCACCGATGATTGAAATTTTATCTCCCTTTGGCTCACTGTCATCAACGACTATTTCCTCTGTGATTATCTGTGTTCCCGGCTGTGCGTTGAACCAGCTTGGAGGGGCATTGAACCAAGCTGGGGGTTGATGAAACCAGGAGGGGGCTGTTTTGAACCACCATGGACCCTCTTTAAACCAAGTGGGGATATTCATCCATTGAGGTCCCTGGAAGAGATTACAAATCTTTTTACTGTACGGTGTTTAGATCACGAGGTAAAGGAAATGATGAAAGATAAATATTGGTATGCTCTTATCACCAAAAGTTTGTAGGTCTATCAAAGTATTTTCAGTCTTACTGTACTGTCAAAGCTATTTTCTTTTCACTTAGATAAACAGAAGTTTGAACAAGTATCCTCTGTACAGTCTGCACAATATGTTGTATGTTTGGGGAATGTACCTGAGATTCTAGGTTAGACTGCGTTGATGTTGGTGGAGGAGTAGGTTGGGGAGGAGGGGATGGTGGAGGAGCAGGTGGTAGAGTTAATGGAGAAACATCTTGTTTTTCTGTCTCTGGTGGATTCCACAAAGGAAATGGCAAAGCAGTTTGGGGTGGGTCTGCCGCTTGTACGGTTGGTGGATTCGTTACTTGTACATTTGGCTTCTCTGTTGGGGAACATACTCCGGGTATGCATGATGCACTGCCAGGGTGGAAGACTTGTCCTTTGAGGCACTCAAAGTTGAAGAGGGTAAAATATCCAGTTTCTCCCACCTCGACGCATCTGTTAATGGAAAGTTTGTTAGGGGAGAAAATTATTTTTTTTTTATTATTATTATTACAAACATTACTAAGCTACAACCCTAGTTGGAAAAGCAGGATGTTATAAGCCCAAGGGCTCTAACAGGAAAAAATTGGCCAGTGAGGAAAGGAAATAAGGGATGAAATAAACTACAAGAGAAGTAATCAACAATTAGTATAGAATATTTTATGAACAGTAACAGCATTAAAACTAGATCATTCATATATAAACTAAAATCTTCCAAAGAAAAAACAAGAGGAAGAGAAATAGTGTGCCCAAATTTACCCTCAAGCATGATGACTCTACCCCAAGACAGTGGAAGACCATAGTACAGAGGCTATGGCACTACCCAAAACTAAAGAGCCGTAACCAGAGATAGGGTTCCAATGTAGTACTTTCTGGTCAGTCAAAAGACCCAGTAACTCTAGCAGCAGTATCTCAATGGGTGGCTGGTACTATTAAAATAAACTTTGTTTGTTAATTGAGCATCAAATGGATATGATTTGATTATGCTATTTTAAGAAATGGGAAAATTTGAAATATTATCAAAGGGGTTAAACTGGGTTTTTATTTTGAACTGCGTTCAGGAATATAGTTATTACACGATAAAAGGTCCTCAACTTAAAAATATTTAGAGATATAAACACTCATTCAACTGAAATCATAATTTTCAATATTAAACTTAGCCGGTGATCATATAAGCTGCAACTCTGTTGCTCGACAGAAAAACCTACGGTCAAAATACGCCAGCGATCGCTATGCAGGTGGGGGTGTACATCAACAGCGCCATCTGTCGAGCAGGTACTTAGTACTCCAAGTAAACAAAGAACCAATTTTCTCTCTGTCGGGCTACCGGCAAGACCTACTAATACGCTGTTACTAACTGGATTTGTTTTCACAACTATTTGGTGAAGTACACTATTCTAGTTTTGAGCTTTCGCTATGCAGGTGTTTTATCTTCATCTCAAAACTTGAACTCGTTTTGGATAGATTTAATTATGGTGACAAAGAGAGTATGGACTCTCTTTCACTTTTAAATGGCCGACCCTTCCCTTAGACGGAAGTGTGTTTAGGTTTTTAGTAATTTTGCTTAACACGTTATAGATCTATATATTTTATATCTCTCCGCCTTTATTAGGCCTCTTCGATTAACTTTCCATTTATTATAAACATATAAAAATAAATTTTTATGTTTTGTTATATGCGACCTTTCCTGATAGTAGGCGGTCCTAACTTGGAACCGAAGTTAATCAACGTTGAGCCCGTTATATCGTATTTAGCCTTTAAAGAATTTAAAACTTTTTAAATTTAATGTTTTATGAAAGAATTTCTTTGATAGTCTTCGTACTGTTTTCAAAGATGAACTAACGTTTAGTTTTTTAGACTATGCAGTTGTTGACGTTCAGGACGTTCAACATGCGCTCTATCGTTACGATAGAGAGAGAGTGTATCACGGTTTCACTTTGCAGTAAGAGTAAATCGATTCTGACGTTTCGTTCATTCTTTCTTAGCTTAAATGTTTTAAATTCTAAATTAAAGGAACTTTTTATTTGGAAAACCTTTCAGTTTTTTCCTTTAGTCAAATAACATGTTTTTTTGACGATATATAATTGGGCTCTTCTCTTAGGTGCGAAATCAAGAGAGAAAGAGATAGAGACGGAGGGAGAGAGAGGAGAGAAAACGTTCCGTTCAAGCGGGTAATGTTGTTCTCGTGTTACTCTCCTCCCTAGTCGCTGTACGGGGAAGAAGGTAAAACGTTTCTAGGGTTTTATTCTTGTCCCCAGGCTATGTGCGGTGAGAGATTGTAAACGTAGTTTATTTGAACTAGTGTTTAGTCTCTTTCCCAGCCACTGAATTTTTTATCTTTATATATGTTTTCTGTTTTTTGCTAGTATTAATGAGCTGCATTATACGACTGATTTCGCAATTACTACCTTTTAATGAAGGGTAGAATTGCGTGTTTCAGGTAGAAATCAGTAAAAGTTTCGATTTCAGTGAAATAAGTGCAAAACAGAAATTCGAAGTGATAGAGTGATATGCGCAAAGTGTAACAGTGTTGCGTCCGAGGGTTCGTCTGTTCGTGCCTGTCGTTCACCTAGTCCGGGACCTCTTGCAAGCTCCCAAGCCCAGGGGAGAAGTAATGTCGAACGACTTATGGGTTCGTCAGGCCTTGATCAACGAATAGACGTTTCCCTCCGTGGTTTCGGGCGTATCCACCCAAGATCGCCCCACCCACACAAAGACGAGAGAGCCCATTTATTTCTCGTCTGCGGAAGAGGTTTCTCGTAAGAAACCATGGACCAAGGTCTCGCAGCTTATTAAGCGCAAGTCGGTCCCTTCCGCGCAAGTCCAACGGCCCAGTTGTAGCCACTGGGTCAGTTCGGACTCGCTGCAGTCTTCCGACGACTGCTCACCTCCTAAGAGAGGCAAAGCGGTACCGCATCAGGCAGTCACACCGTCTGTTGCCGCACCTGCTCCTGTAGACCCTAAGTGGTCTTTGCTGCAGACCATGCAGTCTCAGTTAACGTCATTGATGCGGGACTTTCGTGCGGAGAAGGTTGACACTGCACCAACCTCTAGCCTACAACCAACACGGTTGTGCGTCCTGTGGACGCTGAGGCGACCTTCTGCCGCACTCCAGCTGAGAGAGTCCCGCCACCCATGCGTTCCAGTGTACCCTGCCAGCCGCATGTTGACGTTCAGTAACGCACGGAACCTTCCGTTGACGTTCGCGAGGTACAACAACAGTCTAAGTTGTTTTGTTTTGACGCGGTGCGTCAACCTCCGCATTCTAGAGTTGTTTTGACTGCTCAGTATAGACAGTCAAAGCAGTCTCGAGTGAACACTGTATGTCCTCACGCACCTGTTGTGGTTGACAGTTCAGTTGTTGACAGTTCACAGACTGTTAAGCAGTTACATGACGTTGCCTTATGGTCTGCTACTAATGCACCAGTGAGAGACTCACTGAGATAACCTAGCTTTTATCGGACAAGGTTCCTGTAGATGAGAAAGTGCTGTTCTCCCTCCTACTGATATTGCCTTGAGGACTCTGTCATTTGGAGAGGAGCCTTAAGCTGCTTAGCCTCCTATGGACTTTAATTAAATCATGATGATTTTTTAAGGATCTTCGTCCGGATCTTGTAACTGCTGCTCCTCATTCGCCTAAACGTCAGAACTTACACTAGGCCTAGCTACTTCGAAGCCATTGTTTTTAAGCTAGTGCTCTCTCGCTCTCCTAGAGAGCGTTACGTTGGCTAGGCGACTGGTTTTTGCACCAGGAGGAGTTTTAGGGATACAGCCTTTGATTTCCCTTCTTTTAAACTGGCTTATAGAGCGAGAGTCTGATAGGACACGAGAGAAGTTCTCGGCTTGGGAGTTCATGCCTCTGCCCAGATAGACTTCTCATTTCTGGTAGACTCGCCCTGGCGCCTAGCCAGGAGACGCTCCAAGTTGTTTACAGGACAACTTCTCAGCTTTTGTCAAGCCTTTGAAGTTTTGCTGTACTATTATGTCACACATAACTAGGCTTTCAGGGATGGTAAACGGTTCCGCTTCAGTCGCTAACCCCGTCTGTTGCCACACCTGTGCTCCCGTAGACCCTAACTGGGCTTTGCTGCAAGCCATGCAGTCCAAGCTTGCGTCCTTGATAGAGGACTTAAATGCGGAGAAGAACCTTCTGGCCAACAACCTTCCAACCGGTCGGTTGTGCGCCCTGTTGACGCTGAGGTAACCTACTCGCGTCTGCCAGTTGAGGTGGTTCCTCCTTCTGGCCAACAACCTTCCAGCCGGTCGGTTGTGCGCCCTGTTGACGCTGAGGTAACCTACTCGCGTCTGCCAGTTGAGGTGGTTCCTCCTTCTGGCCAACAACCTTCCAACCGGTCGGTTGTGCGCCCTGTTGACGCTGAGGTAACCTACTCGCGTCTGCCAGTGGAGGTGGTTCCTCCACCGATGCGACCCAGTGTGGGTTGCCAGTCGCACGTTGACGTTAAGCGACGCTCGGAGGTGGTTGTTGACGTTCAGGACGTTCAACAACCAGCAGAGGTGACTTGTTGTGACGCAGTGCGTCAACCTCAGCAACCCGGTAGGGTGTTGACTGCACAACCCAGACAGTCTAGACAGTTTCGGGTTGACGCTGTACTTCCTCGCGCACCCATGGTTGTTGACAGTTCACAGACTGTGCAGCAGTGCCATGATATTGCGTCCGGCTCCGTCACGCATCCACCAGTGCGACCGGATTCAGCGAGTCAGACGTTGCCCACTCCGTTGCCGTTTCCTCATCAGTTTCGGATGAGGAACCCTCTGATGAGGACGTTGCTGAACAAGACGATCAGCGCCCACCCCTGCTATCCATCCAGAAGATGCTGAAGAAGGAACGCTGCCCAGTCAGGCTGTGGATGAGTCTGGTAGGGACACTGTCATCCGTGGATCAATTTGTGTCACTAGGAAGACTACACCTCCGTCCTCTTCTATACCATCTAGCTTTTCACTGGAAAAAGGACAAGACGCTAGAAGCGGTCTCGATCCCGGTTTCCAGAAAGATAAAGTCTTGTCTGACTTGGTGAAAGGACTATATCAACCTTAGCGAGGGTCTTCCCCTGACTGTTCAGACTCCCAACCACGTTCTCTTCTCGGACGCATCGGACGTAGGCTGGGGTGCGACATTAGATGGTAGGGAATGCTCGGGATTATGGAACTCTAGTCAAAGGACAATGCATTTCAACTGCAAGGAGCTACTGGCAGTACGTCTGACCTGGAAAAGCTTCAGGTCTCTCCTTCAAGGCAAAGTGGTGGAGGTGAACTCGGACAACACCACGGCTTTGGCGTACATCTCCAAGCAAGGAGGGATCTACTCTCTGACATTGTACGAGATCGCAAGGGACCTCCTCACCTGGTCAAAAAGTCTAGACATATCACTAGTAACGAGGTTCATCCAAGGCAACTTGAATGTCATGGCAGATTGTCTCAGTCGGAAGGGACAAATAATTCCAACAGAATGGACCCTCCACAATGATGTATGCAAGAGACTTTGGGCCACCTGGGGCCAGCCAACCATAGATCTCTTCGCAACCTCAATGACCAAGAGGCTCCCAATATTTTGCTCACCAATCCCGGACCCTGCAGCAGTTCATATAGATGCCTTTCTACTAGATTGGTCACATCTAGATCTATATGCATTCCCTCCGTTCAAGATTGTCAACAAGGTACTGCAGAAGTTCGCCTCTCACGAAGGGACAAGGTTGACGCTAGTTGCTTCCCTCTGGCCCGCGAGAGAATGGTTCACCAAGGTACTTCGATGGCTAGTAGACGTTCCCAGAACACTTTCCCTAAGGGTGGACCTTCTACGTCAGCCACGCGTAAAGAAGGTACACCAAGGCCTCCACGCTCTTCGTCTGATTGCCTTCAGACTATCGAAAGACTCTCGAGAGCTAGAGACTTTTCGAAGGAGGCAGCCAAAGCGATTGCTAGAGCAAGGAGAACATCCACCCTTAGAGTCTACCAATCGAAGTGGGAAATCTTCCGAAACTGGTGCAAGTCAGTATCCGTATCCTCGACCAGTACCTCTGTAACTCAAATAGCTGACTTTCTCTTATATCTGAGGAAAGAACGATCTCTTTCAGCTCCCACTATCAAGGGTTACAGAAGCATGTTGGCATCAGTCTTCCGTCACAGAGGCTTAGATCTTTCCAACAATAAAGATCTACAGGACCTCCTTAAGTCTTTTGAGACCACGAAGGAGCGTCGTTTGGTTACACCTGGTTGGAATTTAGACGTGGTACTAAGATTCCTTATGTCAGACAGGTTCGAACCGCTACAATCAGCCTCCCTGAAAGATCTCACCTTAAAGACTTTTCCTGGTATGCTTAGCCACAGCTAAAAGAGTCAGTGAGATTCATGCCTTCAGCAAGAACATCGGATTCTCATCCGAAACGGCTACATGTTCTACAACTTGGTTTTCTAGCTAAACACGAGCTGCCTTCTCGGCCTTGACCAATATCGTTCGATATTCCGAACTTATCGTATGGTTGGAAATGAACTAGAAAGAGTCTTATGTCCTGTAAGAGCTCTTAAGTTCTATTTAAAAACCTTTACGAGGCCCGTCTGAAGCTTTATGGTGTTCAGTTAAGAATCCATCTTTGCCTATGTCAAAGAATGCTTTATCCTTTTTATCAGACTGTTAATACGAGAAGCTCATTCCCATCTGAATGAGGAAGACCAAGCTTTGCTAAAGGTAAGGACACACGAAGTTAGAGCTGTCGCAACTTCCGTGGCCTTTAAACAAAATAGATCTCTGCAAAGTATAATCGACGCAACCTATTGGAAAAGCAAATCAGTGTTCGCGTCTTTTTATCTTAAAGATGTCCAGTCTCTTTACGAGAACTGCTACACTCTGGGACCATTCGTAGCAACGAGTGCAGTAGTGGGTGAGGGCTCAACCACTACAATTCCCTAATTCCATAACCTTTTTAATCTTTCTCTTGATATGTTTTATTATTGTTTTTGGGTTGTCCGGAAGGCTAAGAAGCCTTTCGCATCCTACTTGATTTGGCGGGTGGTCAAAGTCATTTCTTGAGAAGCGCCTAGATTAGAGGTTTTGATGAGGTCCTGTTGTATGGGTTGCAACCCTTGATACTTCAGATCCTAGGGGTCGCTCAGCATCCTAAGAGGATCGCGAGGCTCCGTAAGGAAGACGTACTTAAAAAGGCAGAGTAATTGTTCAAGTCGACTTCCTTACCAGGTACATATTTATTTTATGTTTGTTATTTTGAATAACTGCTAAAATGAAATACAAAATACTTAGCTCATAATAATGTAAACATGTAATGCTGGTCTCTACCCACCCCCCTGGGTGTGAATCAGCTTATATGATCACCGGCTAAGTTTAATATTGAAAAATGTTATTTTTATTAATAAAATAAATTTTTGAATATACTTACCCGGTGATCATATATTAAAGGACCCTCCCTTCCTCCCCAATAGAGACCCAGTGGACCGAGGAGAAAATTGGTTCTTTGTTTACTTGGAGTACTAAGTACCTGCTCGACAGATGGCGCTGTTGATGTACACCCCCACCTGCATAGCGATCGCTGGCGTATTTTGACCGTAGGTTTTTCTGTTGAGCAACAGAGTTGCAGCTTATATGATCACCGGGTAAGTATATTCAAAAATTTATTTTATTAATAAAAATAACATATTTCAGATATATTTGATTAAAAGCTTATAATGAACTTCTGTAATATAACAATATCATTATTTTATGCAGTAAGCAAGACCACATTTGCAATATGAAACGGGACTATTTCTCGACCTTTACAGCTGAAAATCGTAGACATGAGTTTAAGGTGAAGAATACCCCAGGCTAGAATTTAACAAAATATGACTTTCAAACAGCTACTTGGGACCTATATAGTTTGTAAGTAGTTTCTGTATTGGAAGTAACTTAACCCTTTAACCCCCAGGCTATTTGGAAATTTCCAACCCTTAACCCCCAGGGGGTTATTTTTTTCCCAGCACATTTTGCAGTATATTTTTTTAGATTGCTCTAACAGCCTTAGTTTTTCTCATAGAGAGGTCAGGTTGGTCTCATTCTCTTGGAAAATGCCTGAATTTTTCCAATAAATTGTCAAAAATATGGAAAAAAAAATTTTTATAGCATTTTTTTGCAAGGACATACTGGTACATCCATGGGGGTAAAGGGATGGCTTTTGTGAAACGTACCAGTACGTCCTTTGGGGTAAGAGGGTTAACCTTTTTGGCATCCATTTAGTACTGTAACCTTCAGTTTTGATTTTGTTAATACTCATTATCTTTTCCAGTTGATAGCTATGTGATGCTATATGAGATATTTAGCCACACTGCAAAGACTTTAGTGCCTTCCTGTTTGTTGTCTTCCTGTTTGTTGTCTTCCTGTTTGTTGTCTTCACCGGGATTGCCGTGTTATGTCAATACAGTAGATAAAAGTAAATACAGATGTATGCGTACACATGAAAAATGTCAAAGAAACTTCATTTAGAAATAAGAATGTATCTCTCTCTCTCTCTCTCTCTCTCTCTCTCTCTCTCTCTCTCTCTCTCTCTCTCTCTCTCTCTCTCTACCTCCAGCAAGATGAGGCTATGAGTACTAAGGACAATAAAAAAAATGCATTCTATTGAGGTTGTAAGTTTGTCAAATTATGTATCACGATGAAAGTACAGTATATAGGAGAATTTGAAAAATAAAAACAGCTACATTACAAACCGATAGAAGCGCGAGCAGTTATCAGCACTGGCAAAAAAGCCAGCCCTGTGACACTCATGGGCTGTTTGTCGTATGAGGATGGGCTTCGATTTCTTGTCGTGAAAAGTGTTGCTGTGACCTGGAATAGCTTTTAAAGGCAGTTTGTTTGTAAATTTATTACTGTATTTCATTATTAGGTATGTAAGTAAGATATACCTTGGAGCAATCCCTATAATATAGCTAATTATAGCACTCAATGCTAGTTGTAGATTATTGAAACATATATCATTTCATCAGTTGAGAAATTGCAATTGTATTAATTGTATTTTATATTAAAGCTCATTTGTAGATATGGTTTGTTATCTATGATAGATTCATTAGCATTTTATATTATATGAAAAAAGTTATGCTACACATGCACCAAATTTAATTTTGTGATATATTGATTACTGGTATTTTATTTCTGAAGACTACAGTATTTATTTTATACTCCAGCAGAGATATAATTTTCTTGCAGCTGTATTTTGTCATTGATGCCTGATAAGCATGTGAAATGGGTTAAGAATATTGAAGGAACTCGAAGAATGGTTTGTTCGAACTGAATTTTAGTGCGTAGCATATAATGCAATGTAGAATAGGAAATGAATACTGTAGTCATCTCAACTTAAGTGCATGGATGTTGGCCCTAGAGATAAATATATCCATCCATTGAATGAAGGATGCAAAAGAATTTCAAATATAGCATTTCAAAGCATATTTCTTTATGCTATGATTAGTTATTTTGTTATAAATTCATACAAGTGATGAAGGTTGTAAATGCAGTACAGTACCTGTATGTGACTTCATATTTTTATTATTTTGTTTTATTTATTAATTTTTGGTAATAACAGAAGCTCGGAGGCTTTGAATTGTGGCCAAAACATAATAACGATTATAAAGTCAGATCAGAATCTCAACAGTGATTTAGATGTACAGAGGTATATTACTTTCAAACTGACTTATTGTACTGTCATTTTGAATCTACAAGAGAGAGAGAGAGAGAGAGAGAGAGAGAGAGAGAGAGAGAGAGAGAGAGAGAGAGAGAGAGAGAGAGAGAGACAGAGAGAGAGAGAGAGAGAGAGAGAGAGAGAGACAGAGAGAGAAATATATACTGTATATGAAGAATGCGTTGAGAGAAACACAGTGCATAAATGATTTAAATGCATCATGAGAAAGTACAGTAGTTAATTCATATTAGGGTATCTAGTTTTGGCGGTATTGGAGGGTGATTAATTTTAATGTTATATTATAATATACTTAACTTATGCGATGTTGATGTTCCACAAAACTTTTTCTCAAATGCATCCTATATTCTTACCTGGATACAGGGAGCTACGTTGATTCTCTCTGTCTGTAATTGGTACAGCGAGCATCAGGGTGGCCACACATGCCATCAGGAAGGGGATTGTTATCTGAAAGAATTTTGTCATCTTTCAATATGAAGTGAAAAAAGTATTCCTACACTGACTATAGTCCATTTCTTTTAGCGATGCATATTTGCACCGACTCACGGCGGTGCCCTTTTAGCTCGGAAAAGTTTCCGGATTGCTGATTGGTTGGACAAGATAATTCTAACCAATCAGTGATCAGGAAACTTTTCCAAGCTAAAAGGGCACCGCCGCGAGTCGGTGCAAATATGCATCGCTAAAACTAACCAATCAGCGATCCGGAAACGTTTCCGAGCTAAAAGGGCACCGCCGCGAGTCGGTGCAAATATGCATCGCTAAAAGAAATGGACTATAGTATACTTTTTGGTAGAAAACTTAAACTTAATATACAGGTTGTGCATTCTAAGCTCATATGGGTGTAATTTTTTTCTGTGTAAATACAGTAAGTCTGCTTGATAAGAAATTTCAACTTAGGAACTTCCAAAGATAAAAACCTATGTACATGAGTAAAAGCCCATGAAATAATTATATTATATGGAAATATGTGTAAGATTTCATGATACCTAGGTAGGCTTGTTTATTAGTGCTAGCAAGATCTGCTAACTAGAAACGATGGAGAGTAGGAGGGGGTTAGAGTTCATGCATTGGATGTATGAATTAACTTGAACTTTAGAAGAGATTTTCAACTTTAAAACAACCTACTAGTGAAATGCATCTCGTTTGTATGACGGGGACTTACTGTGATAAATAGATTATGATTCGAACCGAACTTATTTGTCTGCAGGTGTGTACATGTACAGTATTCCTCTTGGTCTCTTCACACCTTATATTCTAACTTCTATAATTAGGGCTCTATACCAGCTGTGCGATAATTTGATCGAACTCCAATGCCTTTATTTGTCTTTGGGAGGAACCACGAAAATGTGGCCACTTTCCTCTTGTTAAGGGTAGAAGAGACTCTCTAGCTATGGTCAGCAGCTCTTTTAGGAGAAGGACAATCCAAAATCAAACCATTGTTCCCTAGTCTTGGGTAGTGCTGCAGCCTTTGTACCATGGTCTTCTACTGTCTTGGGTTAGAGTTCTCTTGCTTGAGGGTACACTTGGGCATGCTGTACTGTCTTGTTTCTCTTCCTCTTGTTTTGCTAGATTTTTATAGTTTATATAGGAGATATTTATTCTAATATTGTTGCTCCTCTTAAAAATTTTATTTTTCCTTGTTTCCTTTCCTCACTGGGCTATTTTCCCTGTTGGAGCCCCCTGGGTTATAGCATCCTGCTTTTCCAACTAGGGTTGTAGCTATGCAAGTGATAATGATAATAATAATATGGAAAGTAAATATAGGCTGAATGAGCAATGCAGCAAGTTTGAGTGTGTGCTTTTGATATAGAGAATTTTTCAATATTAATCTTACCCGATAATCATGTAGCTGTCAACTCTGTTGCCGACAGAAATCTACGGTCGGGATACGCCAGCGATCGCTATACAGGTGGGGGTGAACACCACAGCGCCATCTGTGGTCAGGTACTCCAGTACTTCTTGTCAACACCACCTCAATTTTTCCTCTGTCGTGCCTCCGGCTAGACCTACATGGATACGCTGTTGATTCTGGAGTTATTGCTCACGATTTGGTGATGTATTTGCTCTAGAGTTTAGCCTTCGCTATTCAGGAAGCTATATCATTAGCTTAGCAAGTTTTTGGAATTAATTTGATTTAATTTTTGATTTAATTTTGGTACGAAGAGAGTATGAACTCTCTTTCACTTTTAAATGGCCGACCCTTCCCTTAGACGGAAGTGTTGGTGTCGAAGAGAGTATAGACTCTCTTAATTTTGCTTAACAAAGTTATAGATTTATTTTATATCTCTCCGCCTTTTATAGGCCTCTTTGATTAACTTCCTTTTATTATAAACTTATTAAAATTAATTTTTATATTTGTTTATATTCGACCTTTCCTTATAGTAGGCGGTCTTTTCTTGGAACCGAAGTTAATTAACATTGAGCCCGTCATTTCGTTTTTACCTGTTAACATATTATGCTATTTTAATGTTTTTGAAAGAATTTCTTTGATAGTCTTGTACTGTTTTCAAAGTTGAACTAACGTTTTGTTTTGTCTCTGCAGTTGTTGACGTTCAGAACGTTCAACTTGCGCTCTATCGTTACGATAGAGAGAGAGTCTATCATGGTGTCACGTTGCAGTAAGAGTAAACCGATTCTAGCGTTTTGTTCATTCTTTCTTAGCTTAAATGGTTTTAATTCTAATAAAGGAACTTTTTATTTGGGAAATCTTTCAGTTTTTTCCTTTAACAATAATATGTTTTAACGATATATATAATTGGGCTCTTCTCTCAGGTGCTAAGTAAAGAGAGAGAGAGAGAGAGAGATAGAGACGGAGGGAGAGAGAGGAGGATAAACGTTTCGTTCAAGCGGGTAACGTTGTTATCGTTTTTGCTCTTCTCCCTAGTCTCTTTAGGGGAAGAAGGTAAACGTTTCTAGAGTTTTATTCTTGTTCTCAGGCTTTATGCGGTGAGAGATTTTAAACATAGTTTATTTGATCTAGTGTTTAGTCTCTTTTCCAGCCACTGAATTATTTATCTTTCATTATGTTTTTCTGTTACATTGTAATACTGTTTTCGCAATTACTAACTTTTAATGAAGGATAGAATTGCGTGTTTCAGGTACAAACCACTTAAAGTTTCGAGTTCAGTGAAATAAGTGCAAACAGAAAATCAAAAGTGATAAAGTGATAAGCGCAAAGTGTTACAGTGTTGCGTTCGAGGGTTCGTCTGTTCGTGCCAGTTGTTCGCCTAGTCTGGGACCTCTTACAAGCTCCCAAGCCCAGGGGAGAAGTAATGTCGAAGGACTTATGGGTTCAGCAGGCCTTGATCGACGAACAGACGTTTCCCTCCGTGGTTTCGGGTGTTACCAACTCACGTAGCCGACGTGATCACCCCACCCACACAAAGACGAGAGAGCCCTTTTATTCCTCGTCTGCGGAAGAGGTTTCTCGCAGAAACCATGGACCAAATCTTGCAGCTTTTAAGTGCAAGTCGGTCCCTTCCGCGCAAGTCCAACTCCTAGGTGGTGCCATTAGCACTGGGTCAGTTCGGACTTGCTGCAGTACGACAACTGCACACCTCCCAGAGAGGCAAGGTGGTATCGCAACAGACAGTAACTCCGTCTGTTGCCGCACCAGCTGTTTTAGACCCTCAGTTTCAACGGACAGTAGCTCCGTTTGTTGTTGTCTTTCTTAAACTCTAGTGGTCTATGCTGCTGACAATGCAGTCTCAGCTTGCGGTGTTGATGCAGGAGTTTCAGGCAGAGAAGGTTAGCACACCTCCTCCTGCGAGCGCTCATGAGGCAGCCGCCTCAACTCCACCTCTGCGCAGTCCACCCTGCCAGACGTATGATGTTGAGGTTCCTCAACCTACCTCCACGCGTGAGCTGCCGCATTGGGAGTTGCCAGATACCAGCGCTGTGCAGCAACCTCCACTCTCCTTGAGGCAGGAGCCTCTTGCTATGCGGCAACCTCCTCAACACTTGAGGCAGGAGCCTTATGCTTTGCAGCAACCTCCTCTACCCTTGAGGCAGGAGCTTCATGTGTTGCGACAACCTCCTCCATCCTCGAGGCAGCAACCTCTTGCGTTGCGGCAACCTCCACCATCTTTGAGGCAGCAACCTCAACTCTTGCGGCAGCCACCTCCACTCTTGAGCCAAGAACCTCAACTCTTGAGGCAAGAGCCTCAACTCTTGAGGAACCTCATGCTATGAGGCAGCCGCCTCAACGCATGCAGCAACCGCATTCTTCACAGCATGAGCCTCTCTCTGCGCAGCTACCTCCTCAACCCTTGAGGCAGACGCAACTCTTGAGGCAGGAACCTCACAGGAGCCTCATGCTATGCGGCATCCTCCTCAAACCATGAGGCAGGAGCCTCATGCTATGCGGCATCCTCCTCAACCCATGAGGCAGGAGCCTCATGCTATGCGACATCCTCCTCTACCCATGAGGCAGCCTCATGCTATGCGGCATCCTCCTCAACCCATGAGGCAGGAGCCTCATGCTATGCGGCATCCTCCTCAACCCATGAGGCAGGAGTCTCATGCTATGAGGAGCCTCATGCTATGAGGAGCCTCATGCTATGCGGCATCCTCCTCAAACCATGAGGCAGGAGCCTCATGCTATGCGGCAACCGCCTCAACCCATGAGGCAGGAGCCTCATTCTATGCGGCATCCTCCTCAACGCATGCGGCATAAGCCTCATCCCTTGCAGCTTGAGCCTCATCCCTTGCAGCTTGAGCCTCATCCCATGCAGCATGAGTCTCATACCATGCAGCATGAGCCTCATCCCATGCAGCATGAGCCTCATCCCATGCAGCATAAGCCGCACGCCATGCAACATGCTCTGCTTACCTTACAGCATGCTCTACATACAGCATGCTCTGCATACAGCATGCTCTGCATACCTTACCGCATGCTTCTCAGTCACACATCTTTGGTTGTTGCCAACTCACTAGACTGTCAAGCAGTTTCATAACGTTGCCTTCTAGTCTGCTGCTTTTGCACCAGTGAAACCCTCACTGAGAGAACTTAGCTTTTCTCGGATATGGTTCCTGTAGATGAGAAAGTGCTATTCTCCCTCCTTCTGATTTTCCCTTGAGGACTCTGTCATTTGGAGAGGAGCCTTTAGCTGCTTAGCCTCCTATGGACTTTTATTTAAGCATAGCATGCTTCCAGGGAGGGTAATGGTTCCACTTCAGTCGCTAACCCCGTCTGTTACCACACCTGCTCCCATAGACCTTGAGCTGTGTTGCAAGACATGCAGTCCAAGCTTAGTCCTTGTTAGAGGATTTTTTGTTTACGGAGTCAGTGTGTCACTGGGAAGACGTTCAACAACCAGCAGAAGTGACTTGTTGTGACGCAGTGCGGCAACCTCAGCAACCCGATAAGGAGTTGTCTGTACGACCCAGACAGTCTAGACAGCTTCGGGTTGTCACTGTACTTCCTCGCTTCCCCATGGTTGACAGTTCACAGACTGTGCAGCAGTACCATGATCTTGTGTCCGGCTCCGTCAGACGACTAGCTTTTAAGAGCTCCCACAAGTCGTCGCTGTCTGGAGATTCTCAGATGGACTATGGATCTGACCAAGGAACTGGGCCTCCTGGTCAATTTTGAGGAGTCCCAGCTCGTCCCATCCCAGACCATTGTCTACCTGGGTATGGATCTTCAGAGTCGAGCTTTTCGGGCTTTTCCGTCGGCCCCAAAGATATACTAAGCCCTAGATTGCATCCAGAGCATGCTGAGAAGGAACCGATGCTCAGTCAGGTAGTGGATGAGTCTAACAGGGACACTTTCATCGCTGGCCCTGTTCATCGAGTTAGGGAGACCCCACCTCCCCCCCTTCAGTATCATCTAGCGGCTCACTGGATAAAGGACATGACGCTAGAGACAATCTCAGTTCCTGTTTCCGAAGAGAGGAGGTCTACTCTCACGTGGTGAAAGAACAGCTTTCTTCTCAAGGAAGTCTACCTTTGGCTGTTCAGAAACCCGACCGCCGTCTCTTCTCTGACGCATCAGACACGGGCTGGGGTGCGACTTTGGACGGACAGGAATGCTCGGGAACATGGAATCAGGAGCTAAGGACACTTCACATCTATTGCAAGGAGCTGTTGGCGGTTCATCTGGCCTTGATAAACTTCAAGTCCCTCCAGCTTAACAAGGTGGTGGAGGTGGACTCTGACAACACCACAGCCTTGGCTTACATCTCCAAGCAGGGAGGGACTCATTCGTGGAAGTTGTTCTAGATCGCAAGGGACCTCCTCATCTGGTTAAAAGATCGAAAGCTCACGCTGGTAACGAGGTTCATTCAGGGCGATATGAATGTCATGGCAGATCGCCTTAGCCGGAAGGGTCAGGTCATCCCCACAGAGTGGACCCTTCACAAGAATGTTTGCAGCAGACTTTGGGCCCTGTGGGGTCAGCCAACCATAGATCTGTTCGCTACCTCGATAACCTAGAGGCTCCCGTTGTATTGTTCTCCGATTCCAGACCCAGCAGCAGTTCACGTGGATGCTTTTCTGCTGGATTGGTCCCATCTCGACCTGTATGCATTCCCGCCATTCAAGACTGTCAACAGGGTACTTCAGAAGTTCGCCTCTCGCAAAGGGACACGGCTGACGTTGGTTGGCTCCGCTCTGGCCCGCGAGAGAATGGTTCATAGAGGTACTGCAATGGCTGGTCGACATTCCCAGGACTCTTCCTCTAGGAGTGGACCTTCTACGTCTACCTCACGTAAAGAAGGTACATCCAAACCTCCACGCTCTTCGTCTGACTGCCTTCAGACTTTCGAAAGACTCTCAAGAGCTAGGGGCTTTTCGAAGGAGGCAGCCAGAGCGATTGCCAGAGCAAGGAGGACATCCACTCTCAGAGTCTATCAGTCTAAAGGGGAAGTCTTCCGAAGCTGGTACAAGGCCAATGCAGTTTCCTCATCCAGTACCACTGTAACCCAGATTGCTGACTTCCTGTTACATCTAAGGAACGTAAGATCCCTTTCAGCTCCTACGATTAAGGGTTACAGAAGTAAGTTGGCAGCGGTTTTCCGCCACAGAGGCTTGGATCTTTCCACCAACAAAGATCTACAGGACCTCCTTAGGTCTTTTAAGACCTCAAAGGAACGTCGGTTGTCCACTCCAGGCTGGAATCTAGACGTGGTCCTAAGGTTCCTTATGTCATCAAGATTTGAACCTCTCCAATCAGCCTCTTTTAAGGACCTCACATTAAAAACTCTTTTCCTCGTGTGCTTGACAACAGCTAAAAGAGTAAGTGAGATCCACGCCTTCAGCAGGAACATAGTTTTCACATCTGAAACGGCTACATGTTCCTTGCAGCTCGGTTTTTTGCTAAAACGAGCTTCCTTCACGTCCTTGGCCTAAGTCGTTCGAGATCCCAAGCCTGTCCAACTTGGTGGGGGACGAACTGGAGAGAGTACTTTGCCCAGTTAGAGCTCTTAGGTACCATCTAAAAAGGTCATAACCTTTACGAGGACAATCAGAAGCCTTATGGTGTGCTATCAAGAAGCCTTCTCTTCCAAGGTCTAAGAACTCAGTTTCTTACCTATTCAGGCTCCTGATTAGGGAAGCACATTCTCATCTGAAGGAAGAAGACCTTGCTTTGCTGAAGGTAAGGACACATGAAGTGAGAGCTGTGGCTACTTCAGTGGCCCTCAAACAGAACCGTTCTCTGCAGAGTGTTATGGATGCAACCTATTGGAGAAGCAAGTCAGTGTTCGCATCATTCTATCTCAAAGATGTCCAGTCTCTTTACGAGAACTGCTACACCCTGGGACCATTCGTAGCAACGAATGCAGTAGTAGGCGGGGGCTCAGCCACTACATTCCCATAATCCCATAACCTTTTTAACCTTTCTCTTGAATACTTTTTATGGGTTGTACGGTCGGCTAAGAAGCCTTCCACATCCTTGTTGATTTGGCGGGTGGTCAATTCTTTCTTGAGAAGCGCCGAGGTTAAAGGTTGTGATGAGGTCCTTTAGTATGGGTTCCAGCCCTTTATACTTCAGCACCTAAGAGTCGTTCAGCATCCTAAGAGGACCGCTACGCTCAGTAAGAAAGACGTACTTAATAAAGGCAGAGTAATGGTTCAAGTCGTCTTCCTTACCAGGTACTTATTTATTTTATGTTATTTTTGAATAACTAATAAAATAAAATACGGGATACTTAGCTTCTTTGTTAACAAGTATGCTGGTCTCCACCCACCACCCTGGGTGTGAATCAGCTACATGATTATCGGGTAAGATTAATATTGAAAAATGTTATTTTCATTAGTAAAATAAATTTTTGAATATACTTACCCGATAATCATGATTTAATTGACCCACCCTTCCTCCCCATAGAGAACCAGTGGACCGAGGAAAAAATTGAGGTGGTGTTGACAAGAAGTACTGGAGTACCTGACCACAGATGGCGCTGTGGTGTTCACCCCCACCTGTATAGCGATCGCTGGTGTATCCCGACCGTAGATTTCTGTCGGCAACAGAGTTGACAGCTACATGATTATCGGGTAAGTATATTCAAAAATTTATTTTACTAATGAAAATAACATTTTATTTAGAAAGTGGTTAGACTGTTCTGTAGGATAAGCAACTAGACTTATTGTCCTTGGGTTATTTTATGTTTTGGATTTACAAATGCACACTGCATTAGGTTTGAGAAGTGGCAATACGAGAATTGGGCATTAGAACCAAGGTATTCCTGTAGAGTAGCCCTTTTTGCTTATAACTTTCCCAGAGTTTTCCATCATTCAATTATTTAATGGGCCCAAATTTATTCTAAAAACATTGAAGTTCACTATCATGAGCTGGCCCTTCAGTCCAATGCTATGAGAGTCGAAGTATTTCAAATAAGTGTCAGTTTAACTCGTACTTATAAATAATAACATCCAGTTCTCGCAGTGACAAGTGACATTAAATTTACTCTACTAATTTTATTAGCTCTTGATATTGATATATTCCTCTTGGAATTATTTATCCAGCTTTTATTGATTGCTACTATTGTTAAAACGGTAACTGGATTAAGTTTTATGATACTTTCGGCAATGTTTGATTCTATTTTAAAACATTGTTCAAGTAGTGTATATTTTTGTTTTCTCTTTTTCAGGTACGTGAAGTTGTTTGTCTGTTGTCATTCTGTTGGTATCCGTGAACAAGGTAAGTAAATAGTTTTGAAGTCTGGTTGTACCTTTAGACTTTCATCTTTCTTCCCAGGAAAAGATCTTTGATAGTGGTTGTTTCCATGTTTATGGAATACGAACTCTCTCTCTCTCTCTCTCTCTCTCTCTCTCTCTCTCTCTCTCTCTCTCTCTCTCTCTCTCTCTCTCTCTCTCTCTCTCTCTCTCAAAAAGTTATTGAAAGGGTTTAGAAACTTAATAAACTGTTTGTTAATTGATCATTGCTCTAAATTTGTAGGACTTCAACAACCCTTTTTAAATTTAGGTATTGGTTTTATAAGACATGGTTGGATTGACTTCTTTTTTTTAATATCATAAACTCTGGATTCAAAAGAACATTTAGTGGTAGGATAAACATATCAATCTTAAAGTTGTTATGGCTGGAAAAGCACCAAAATTTAAGTTTCATCGTTTTTTGTGAGCGTAAAACCAAATGTTCTAACAAGAGACAATAGGAATTTATTTTACATTGTAATTTGATTTGTAAGGTATTTTCTTGATGAGAGAGAGAGAGAGAGAGAGAGAGAGAGGGAGAGAGAGAGAGAGAGAGAGAGAGAGAGAGAGAGAAATATGATATTTGATATAGTTTTCAATTGACTGAAAATGTAACATGTTTTTTCCCTCTATCTAATTACTGTAAAGTATTTATTTTGGCTGGTTTTTATTTCGTTAGTGACCTCATGAAAAAGTAGTTCTGTTGTTTAGGGAAATGGTTTAATCTGGAAGCAACTTGGGTATATTTGTGCGTGTTTATTCCTCACTAAATTTATTCGGGACGCTTTCAAATAAATGCCATGGGATAGTCCATACAAGTAAAATTCAATATCCTTTGGTAACAATTTACACCCAAATGTACCTCTCTAGCTTGATTTTTGGTAACAGTTGTCTTCAGTACTTTCGTAACATATACAAAGCGAACAGTTCATTTCAACATTTGTAATCTTTTTCTTATCATTGGCATTTAACATGTATGAATCAACCACTTTCCTGTTTTCACCATCCATATTAACATTCTTTGTTACTTATTGGTTTCCATTTACTCTCATAACTTTACTTTTGCTCAACTTTCAAAAATGATACTTGTACTATACTCAATTCTTTTTAGTGCAGCAGATTTGCACCGACTCGCAGCGGTGCCCTTTTAGCTCGGAAAAGCTTCCTGCTATCTGATTGGTTAGAATTATCTTGTCCAATCAATCAGCGATCAGGAAACTTTTCCAAGCTGAAAGGGCACCCCTGCGAGTCGGTGTAAATCTGCCTCACTAAACAGAATTGACTATAGTTACTTCAGTTTATCTTCATTGTTCCTAATTAGCACATTACCATACACAAACTTCAACCATTCCACACTACATTCACGATTTTAAACTCAGACCTTTCACGTCATTCCATCTGTGGAGAAGTTGAACATCCTTGGAGATGAAGTGTATTTTTGTCATGAAACCACCTTCATCCCGAATCAGTTACTCTAGCACGATTTGATTCCATCGTAAAATTTTAAATCCCTTTAAAGCGCATATTTCTCTTGTACGTTCACTCTTCATGTTGCATTCTATTTGTTATTTTTCAATATTAATCTTACCCGATGATCATGTAGCTGTCAACTCTGTTGCCCGACAGAAATCTAAGGTCGGGATACGCCAGCGATCGCTATACAGGTGGGGGTGTACACAACAGCGCCATCTGTGAGCAGGTACTCAAGTACTTCTTGTCAACAAGAACTCAATTTTTCCTCTGTCGTGCCACCGGCAAGACCTACTAATACGCCGTCCCTAACTGGATTTGTTTTCACAACTTTTTGGTGAAGTACACTATTCCAGTTTTGAGCTTTCGCTATGCAGGGGTTTTATCTTCATTTCAAAACTTGAACTCGTTTTGGATAGATTTAATTATGATGACGAAGAGAGTATGGACTCTCTTTCACTTTTAAATGGCCGACCCTTCCTTTAGACGGAAGTGTTGGTGACGAAGAGAGTATAGACTCTCTTTCACTTTTAAATGACCGACCCTTCCCTTAGACGGAAGTGTGTTTAGGTTTTTGGTAATTTTGCTTAACAAAGTTATAGATTTATTTTATATCTCTCCGCCATTTATAGGCCTCTTCGATTAACTTTCCATTTATTATAAACTTATAAAATTAATTTTTATGTTTGTTTATATGCGACCTTTCCTAATAGTAGGCGGTCCTTACTTGGAACCGAAGTTAATTAACATTGAGCCCGTCATATCGTATTTCCTTTTAAGAATTTATGCTATTTTAATTTTAATGTTTTTGAAAGAATTTCTTTGATAGTCTCGAACTGTTTTCAAAGATGAACTAACGTTTAGTTTAGTCTCCGCAGTTGTTGACGTTCAGAACGTTCAACATGCGCTCTATCGTTACGATAGAGAGAGAGTTTTTCACGGTTTCACGTTGCAGTAAGAGTAAACCGATTCTAGTGTTTCGTTCATTCTTTCTTAGCTTAAATGGTTTTAATTCTAATAAAGGAACTTTTTATTTGGGAAACCTTTCAGTTTTTTTCCTTTAACAAATATATGTTTTAACGATATATAATTGGGCTCATCTCTCAGGTTCTAAGTCAAGAGAGAGATAGAGACGGAGGGAGAGAGAGGAGAATAAATGTTTCGTTCAAGCGGGTAACGTTGTTCTCGTTTTTTTACTCTTCTCCCTAGTCGCTATTGGGGAAGAAGGTAAAACGTTTCTAGAGTTTTATTCTTGTTCCCAGGCTTTATGCGGTGAGAGATTTTAAACGTAGTTTATTTGATCTAGTTTTTAGTCTCTTTTCCAGCCACTGAATTCTTTATCTTTCATTATGTTTTTCTGTTACATTGTAAAACTGTTTTCGCAATTACTACCTTTTAAGGAAGGATAGGATTGCGTGTTTCAGGTACAAATCACTTAAAGTTTCGAGTTCAGTGAAATAAGTGCAAACAGAAAATCAAAAGTGATAAAGTGATATGCGCAAAGTGTTACAGTGTTGCGTTCGAGGGTTCGTCTGTTCGTGCCAGTTGTTCACCTAGTCCGGGACCTCTTACAAGCTCCCAAGCCCAGGGGAGAAGTAATGTCGAACGACTTATGGGTTCCACAGGCCTTGATCGACGAACAGACGTTTTTCCCTCCGTGGTTTTGGGCGTATCTACACACGTTTGCCGACGTGAGATCGCCCCACCCACACAAAGACGAGAGAGCCCATTTATTCCTTGTCTGCGGAAGAGGTTTCTTGCAGAAACCATGGACCAAATCTTGCAACTTTTAAGTGCAAGTCGGTCCCTTCCGCGCAAGTCCAACGGCCTAGGTGTAGCCACTGGGTCAGTTCGGACTCGCTCCAGTCATCCGACGACCAAGAGAGGCAAGGTGGTACCGCAACAGGCAGTAACTCCGTCTGTTGCCGCACCAGCTGTTTTAGACCCTCAGTCACAACGGACAGTAGCTCCGTTTGTTGCCGTCTTTCATAGACCCTAGTGGTCCATGCTGCAGACTATACAGTCTCAGCTTGCTCCTTTATGCAGGAGTATCGTGCTGGAAGGTTGACAATGAACCTGGTAATCTACAACCTTCCACGGTTGTGCGCTCAGCAGATACTGCGGCTGCCTGCTCCCACACTCCACCTGTGAGAGCTCCACCTCCGATGCGCAGTCGACCCTGCCAGACGCATGTTCATGCTGCACCCTCCATTGACATGCGTAAGCTACCGCATCAGCAGTGGGAAGGTGCTGTAGAGCTGCCGTGTTTTGACACAATGCGGCATGCTCCGCAACCCATGCGGCATGCTCCGCAACCCATGCGGCATGCTCCGCATCCCATACGGCATGCTCCGCAACCCACGGCAGTCCCTCCCACGCACCAACACTCTACTTTTGTTGTTGCCAGCTCCCACACTCCGACTGCGGAGAAGGTTGACGATGCACCCGTGGGCCTACACCTACCACGGTTGTGCGCCCGGCATGGCTTCCTGCTCCCACACTCTTGTGGTGAGAGCTCCTCCACCCATGCACAGTCAACCCTGCCAGATGTATGATGACTCCCACAGACACACGGAGCACTCCGTTGCCGTGCGTGAGCTACCACAAGCTGCCGTGTTTTGACACGGTGTGTCAGCCTCCGCAACACACTGTGGTTACCGCCACTTGCCCGCAGCAAACTAGTCAGTCAGGAGTTGAGGCTTCCCCACACAACTTTGGTTGTTGCCAACTCACAGACTTTCAAACAGTTACATGACGTTGCCTTCTGGTCTGCTACTAATACACCAGTGCTGTATGTCCTCACGCTCCTGTTGTGGTTGACAGTTCAGATTTTGACAGTTCACAGACTGTCAAGCAGTTTCATAACGTTGCCTTCTGGTCTGCTGCTTTTGCACCAGCGAAACCCTCACTGAGATAACCTAGCTTTTCTCGGACATGGTTCCTGTAGATGAGAAAGTGCTGTTCTCCCTCCTTCTGATATTCCCTTGAGGACTCTGTCATTTGGAGAGGAGCCTTAAGCTGCTTAGCCTCCTATGGACTTTAATTAAAGCATAACATGCTTCCAGGGAGGGTAAATGGTTCCGCTTCAGTCGCTAACCCTGTCTGTTGCCACACCTGCTCCCATAGACCTTGAGCTTTGTTGCAAGACATGCAGTCCAAGCTTAGTCCTTGATAGAGGATTTTTTACGGAGAAGAACCTTCTTGCCAACGACCTTCCTACCGGTTGGTTGTACGCCCTGTTGACGCTGAGGTATCCTACTCACGTCCGCCAGTTGAGATGGTTCCTCCACCGGTGCGACCCAGTGTGGGTTGCCAGTCGCACGTTGACGTTAAGCTACTCTCGGAGGTGGTTGTGGACGTTCAGTGTGTCACTGGGAAGACGTTCAACAACCAGCAGAGGTGACTTGTTGTGACGCAGTGCGGCAACCTCAGCAACCCGATAAGGGGTTGTCTGCACTACCCAGACAGTCTAGACAGTTTCGGGTTGTCGCTGTACTTCCTCGCATCCCCATGGTTGACAGTTCACAGACTGTGCAGCAGTACCATGATCTTGTGTCCGGCTCCGTCACGCATCCACCAGTGCGACCGGATTCAGCGAGTCAGACGTTGCCCACTCCGTTGCCGTTTCCTCATCAGTTTCGGATGAGGAACCCTCTGATGAGGACATGGCTGAACAAGACGATCAACCCCCAGCCCTGCTATCCATCCAGAAGATGCTGAAGAAGGAATACGGCCCTGTCAGGCTGTGGATGAGTCTGGTTAGGACACTGTCATCCGTGGTTCAATTGGTGTCACTTGGAAGACTACACCTCCGTCCTCTTCGGTTTCATCTAGCTCTTCACTGGAAAAGGACAAGACGCTAGAAGCAGTCTCGATCCCGGTTTCCGGAAGATAAGTCTGGTCTAACCTGATGAAAGGACTTTATCAACCTTTTATAGGGTCTTCCTCTGACTGTTCAGACTCCCAACCACGTTCTCTTCTCAGACGCATCGGACGTAGGCTGGGGTGCGACCTTAGGCGGTAGGGAATGCTCGGGATTATGGAACTCGAGTCAGAGGACAATGCATTTTAACTGCAAGAAGCTTCTGGCAGTACGTCTGACCTGGAAAAGCTTCAGGTCTCTCCTTCAAGACAAAGTAGTGGAGGTCAACACGGACAACTCCCTGCTTTGATGTTCATCTCCTAGCAAGGAGGGACCTACTCTCTGACATGGTGCGAGTTCGCTAGTGACCTCCTCTCCTGTTCAACAGGTCTAGACTTTTCACTAGTAACAAGTTTCTTCCAAGGCAACTTGAATGTCTTAGCAGATTGTCTCAGTAGGAAGGGACAATAATTCCAACATATTGGACCCTCCACAGAGATGTATGCAAGAGACTTTGGGTCACCTGGGGCCAGCCAACCATAGATCTCTTCGCAACCTCGATGTCCTAGAGGCTCTCAATACTTTGCTCACCTATCCCGGACCCAGCAGTGGTTCTTTTAGATGCCTTTCTACTAGATTAGTCTCATCTAAATCTATATGCATTCCCTCCGTTCTAGATTGTCAACAAGGTACTGCAGAAGTTCGCCTCTCACGATGGGACAAAGTTGACACTAGTTGCTTCCCTCTGGCCCGCAAGAGAATAACTTACCGAGGTACTTCGATGGCTAGTAGACGTTCCCAGAACTCTTCCCCTTAGGGTGGACCTGCTACGTCTGCCACGCGTAAGAAGGTACTCCAAGGCCTCCACGCTCTTCGTCTCACTGCCTTCAGAGTATCGAAAGACTCTCGAGAACTAGAGGTTTTTCGAAGGAGGCAACCAGAGCGATTGTTAGAGCAAGGAGAACATCCACCCTTAGAGTCTACCAATCGAAGTGGGAAATCTTCCTAAACTGGTGCAAGTCAGTATCCGTATCCTCGACCAGTACCTCTGTAACTCAAATAGCTGACTTCCTCTTATATCTGAGGAAAGAGCGATCTCTTTCAGCTCCCACTTTCAAGGGTTACAGAAGCATGTTGGCATCAGTCTTCCGTCACAGAGGCTTAGATCTTTCCAACAATAAAGATCTACAGGACCTCCTTAAGTCTTTTGAGACCACGAAGGAGCGTCGTTTGGTTACACCTGGTTGGAATTTAGACGTGGTTCTAAGATTCCTTATGTTAGACAGGTTCGAACCACTTCAATCAGCCTCCCTGAAAGATCTCACCTTTAAGACTCTTTTCCTGATATGCTTAACCACAGCTAAAAGAGTCAGTGAGATTCATGCCTTCAGCAAGAACATCGGATTTTCATCCGAAACGGCTACATGTTCTACATCTTGGTTTTCTAGCCAAACACGAGCTGCCTTCTCGGCCTTGACCAATATCGTTCGTTATTCCAAACTTATCGTATGGTTGGAAATGAACTAGAAAGAGTAACATGTCCTGTAAGAGCTCTTAAGTTCTATTTTTAAAACCTTTACGAGGCCCGTCTGAAGCTTTATGGTGTTCAGTTAAGAATTCATCTTTGCCTATGTCAGAGAATTCTTTATCCTATTATTTTCAGACTGTTAATACGAGAAGCTCATTCCCTTCTGAATGAGGAAGACCAAGCTTGGCTGAAGGTAAGGACACACGAAGTTAGAGCTGTCACAACTTCCGTGACCTTTAAACAAAATAGATCTCTGCAAAATATTTTCGACGCAACCTTTTGGAAAAGCTAATCAGTGTTCGCGTCTTTTATCTTAAGAATGTCCAGTCTCTTTACGAGAACTGCTACACTCTGGGACCATTCGTAGCAACGAGTGCAGTAGTGGTGGGGGCTCCACCACTACAATTCCCTAATTCCAGAACCTTTTTAATCTTTCTCTTGAAATATTTCTGGGTTGTCCGGAAGGCTAAGAAGCCTTCCGCATCCTGGTTGATTTGGCGGGTGGTCAAATTCTTTATTGAGAAGCGCCTAGATTAGAGGTTGTGATGAGGTCCTTTAGTATGGGTTGCAGCCCTTCATACTTCAGCACCTAGGAGTCGCTCAGCATCCTAAGAGGATCGCTAGGCTCAGTAAGGAAGACGTACTTAAAAAGGCAGAGTAATGGTTCAAGTCGACTTCCTTACCAGGTACTTATTTATTTTATGTTTGTTATTTTGAATAACTGCTAAAATAAGATACGGGATACTTAGCTTCTTATGTTAACATGTATGCTGGTCTCCACCCACCACCCTGGGTGTGAATCAGCTACATGATCATCGGATAAGATTAATATTGAAAAATGTCATTTTCCTTAGTAAAATAAATTTTTGAATATACTTACCCGATGATCATGAATTTAAGGACCCTCCCTTCCTCCCCATAGAGAACCAGTGGACCGAGGAGAAAATTGAGTTCTTGTTGACAAGAAGTACTTGAGTACCTGCTCACAGATGGC
>NC_090762.1:26230342-26237219 GCF_036898095.1 Palaemon carinicauda
GGCACCAACAAGGAAAAATAACCCAGTGAGAGAAGGAAATAAGGAAATTAATAAACAATATCAGAAGTAATAAAAAAAATAAAATCATTTATTAAAAAACCATTAATAATATTAAAACGGATAATTAATATATAGATTAAAAAAAGACTTATGTCAACCTGTTCAACATAAAAACATTTGCTGCAAGTTTGAGCTTTTGAAGTTCTACCGATTCTACTACCCGATTAGGAAGATCATTCCACAACTTAGTCACAGCTGGAAAGTAGCTTCTAAAATAATGTGCAGTATTGAGCCTCATGATGTTTTTGATTTCAAGATAGTCCCCTTTCATATAATATACAATTTTTATACGAATAAAATGCTAACGGGCAAGTAAATAACTATGAGTTAACTCTATTCAAGTTTCTTTGCAATCCATTGTGAACCTCAATTCGTGTCGATGCCAAAACTCTTAACAATTTGTATCTGATAAATTTTTAAATCTGAATAACTGAAAAAAATTTACCTTCCTCATTTTTGGCGTATGCTTCAGCCAGAAGTCAAATTAAGCTTTTGTTCTTCAGTAGGGAAAAGACGCGAATCGGACAGCTGGAAGTAATATGCTTTCCAGGGAGGTATTGCTGGAACCTTGACTCCCTGAGGAACTTGGAGATCAAGCTCTTGGATAACCCGAGGACGTCTTCCTGGATTTAGTTCCTCCCAGCTACTAAAGCATTGTCTCAGATTTTTGGGAGGTGTTGCATTAGATTTGTCCCTCCTCCTCCTCCTCCTCCTCCTCCTCCTCCTCCTCCTCCTCCTCCTCCTCCTCCCCCATTCCAGGCTCCGCTTCAGAAGCATATTGGAGCCAACTGGATGATGACCCGTTAACCAGTTTACTTGTTTTTGCGGTGTCTCCCCATTAGGCAAAATCCATCTTCTTCCTACTCCCGGGTTCATTCCTGGGGTAAGGCACCGTTAGCCCTCCTATCCCCCTCCCCATATCCACCGAGATAGGAACCCTTCCCTTCCCTCTCTTCCCTCTCCTCCCACCTCTTTCCAGGGCTCGCATTTGATGTTCAAGGATTAACCTCAGAAATTACCTCAAATTTAGAAAAATTACCTTAAATGCTAAAAGAACTCATAAAACGCAAAGCAGTTATATCACAACTAACAGAAGCTCCATATCTTGTGAAGAATCTGGTAGATAAATTTTAGATACACACTGTTTTTCGATTATCAAAAGATTACCTGATGAAAGAAATGACCTTAGAATTACCTTGAAAGTACCATTACTCTAGAAATTTCTTTAAATCAACTAAAATTACTCAATATGAGGTAATTACCTTGAAAATGAGAGCACTTCCTCTTTCCATAAATGACAATGTTGAATACGCCCAAGTAGGGTTCTGCAATGTTGGATTTTTAAAATTTTTTACTATAAATGTAGCTCCCTTTTTCGTATGGTAGAATAATAGTGTTTCCAATACCGTGTTTCCAGTCTGTTGAAATATTCTTCTACCTCACGTATAATACATTGTCGTGTGTAGTGAGGTATATAATTATATCAGTGTCTAAACACTCAAGCTCGAATTATCAAAGTCCGTTGTTCGAGTCTTGGCATTCCTCCAGCTCCAACCAGTGTCTAGTTGACACTGATGCGAATTGGATAACATTATAATCAGGAGTCAAGAAACTATGCAGTGGGCTAGAAACTGCAACTTTAGGAAGCTTATGTGAATGAAAAAGATCTTGTTAGAATTATTATTATTATTATTATTATTATTATTATTATTATTATTATTATTATTATTATTATTATTACTTGCTAAGTTACAGCCCTAGTTGGAAAAGCAGGATGCTATAAGCCCAGGGGAAAATAGCCCAGCGAGGAAAGGAAACGGGGAAAAAATAGAATATTTTAAGAACAGCAACAACATTGAAATAAACATTTCCCATATACACTATAAAAACTTTAACAAAACAAGAGGAAGAGAAATTAGATAGAATAGTGTGCCCCAGTGTACCCTCATGCAAGAGAACTCTAACCCAAGAGACAGTGGAAGACCATGCTACAGAGGCTATGGCACTACCCAAGACTAGGGAACAGTGGCTTGATTTTTTTTATTGTCCTCCTAGAAGACTGCTTACCATAAGACTGCGTCAACTTTTTGTTATTTTAAGATCAAATTTCAAAGATTCGCGACAGTGCTCCAGACATATTTCACGCACGAGACAGGAAAACCTCTCCTGCAGTCAGTTTCAATAGCAACGTAGCCTCAAGTCAGGTGTCACTGTGTTTGGAACACCACTCGAGCTGACCCACATTTTAAAAAGAGAAATTTAACGAGGGCGTTTGTGTAGGTATGCGCTTATCCGCTGTGTGCTCTGGATACTTTCACGCAAACATGGGGCATTGGGGCGTTTGTTTGGTACAATTGTATTATTTAATTCCGGTACACTTCATATAATGTTTTTTTTTCGGTGCCGGTTTAGTATGTGGCCTACCTTTTTTATTAGTATGTGGCCTACCTTTTTTTATTAGTATGTGGCCTACCTTTTTTATTAGTATGTGGCCTACCTTTTTTTATTAGTATGTGGCCTACCTTTTTATTAGTATGTTGCCTACCTTTTTTTTTATTCTGGTTTAGTATGTGGCCTACCTTTTTTATTAGTATGTGGCCTACCTTTTTTTATTAGTATGTGTCTTACCTTTTTTATTAGTATGTTGCCTACCTTTTTTTTTATTCTGGTTTAGTATGTGTCCTACCTTTTTTATTAGTATGTGGCCTACCTTTTTTTATTAGTATGTGTCTTACCTTTTTTATTAGTATGTTGCCTACCTTTTTTTTTTATTCTGGTTTAGTATGTGGCCTACCTTTTTTATTCGGGTTTAGTATGTGGCCTACCTTCTTTTTATTCCGGTGTAGTATGTGGCCTCCTTTTTTTTTTTTTTTTTTTATTCCGGTGTAGTATGTGGCCTACATTTTTTTTATTCGGGTTTAGTATGTGGTCTACCTTTTTTTATTCCGGTGTAGTATGTGGCCTCCTTTTTTTTTTTTATTCCGGTGTAGTATGTGGCCTACATTTTTTTTATTCGGGTTTAGTATGTGGTCTACCTTTTTTTATTCCGGTGTAGTATGTGGCCTCCTTTTTTTTTTTTTTTTATTCCGGTGTAGTATGTGGCCTACATTTTTTTTTATTCGGGTTTAGTATGTGGTCTACCTTTTTTTATTCCGGTGTAGTATGTGGCCTCCTTTTTTTTTTTTTTTATTCCGGTGTAGTATGTGGCCTACATTTTTTTTATTCGGGTTTAGTATGTGGTCTACCTTTTTTTATTCCGGTGTAGTATGTGGCCTCCTTTTTTTTTTTTTTTTTTATTCCGGTGTAGTATGTGGCCTACATTTTTTTTATTCGGGTTTAGTATGTGGTCTACCTTTTTTTATTCCGGTGTAGTATGTGGCCTCCTTTTTTTTTTTTTTTATTCCGGTGTAGTATGTGGCCTACATTTTTTTTATTCGGGTTTAGTATGTGGTCTACCTTTTTTTATTCCGGTGTAGTATGTGGCCTACCTTTATTCTGGTTTAGTATGTGGCCTACCTGGCTTGTTAGGTTAGGTTGTTATGTTAGGCCACATACTAAAACAGATAGAATTTCGTAGGCCATATTCGAAAGGTTGGCCACATACTAAACCGGCACCATTTTTTTCTATACAGCAATTCCTGAAATGAATAAAAAGGATTTTGATCATGTGTTTAAAAGCTCGGGGACTTTGTTTTACAGGCAGCGTTGCCCATTATTTTCTCGTTTGCTCAACACAGTTGCAATGTAGAGCTGTTAAACGTCTTCTTCTATTTTCTCTATCCTAATAAATCTTAAGATTCGCTTATTATTAATTTAAGAAACAAGAAAATAAACAGTTAATGTACAGGGTAGTGTTTTTAGGGAACCTCACGTGGTGAACTGTAGGCCTTAATGTAGGGTTGAATAACCTCCCATGATAAGAGAGAGAGAGAGAGAGAGAGAGAGAGAGAGAGAGAGAGAGAGAGAGAGAGAGAGAGAGAGAGAGCGCAGGCCGTAGTGACTGATGAACTCTGGTCATCCACCTTTTAGAAGTTACTGCCAAATCTGGACATCAGGTTAGACAAGTTCTCCACCCATGTCTATTATGCTTGTGAGATTAATGTACTTTAGATGCAGATATTACAAGTTTTTTATTTATGAAAACGGTACTATTTGGACCGCATTTCCCATATGTATTTACTATTGTTTATTCATTTCAATTTTCAATACCTTACAACATCTCATTTTAAGAAGTAAGCCTGGTTGACATAAGTCTTATAGTTTATATATGAAAGATCTATTTAAATATTGTATCTGTTCTAAAATGTTTTAATTGTTCATTACTTCTCATGTACTACCTCTAGAGAGTTATTGGGTCCTTTGACTGGCCAGACAGTACTACATTGGATCCTTCTCTCTGGTTACGGTTCACTTTCCCTTTACCTACACATACACCGAATAGTCTGGCATATTTTTTACAGATTCTCCTCTGTCCTCATACACCTTACAACACTGAGATTACCAAACAATTCTTCTTCACCAAAGGGGTTAACTACTGCACTATAATTGGTCAATGGCTACTTTCCTCTTGGGAAGGGTGAAAGAGACTCTTTAGCTATGGTAAGCAGCTTCTCTAGGAGCAGGACACTCCAAAAACAAACCATTGTTCTCTAGTCTTGAGTAGTGCCATAGCCTCTGTACCATGGTCTTCCACTATCTTGGGTTAGAGTTCTCTTGCTTGAGGGTATACTCGGGCACACTATTCTATCTAATTTCTCTTCCTCATGTTTTGTTAAAGTTTCCATAGTTTATATGGGAGATATTTATTTTATTATTCTCAAAATATTTATTTTTCCTTGTTTCTTTCCCTCACTAGGCTATTTTCCCTGTTGGAGCCCCTGGGCTTATAGCATTCTGCTTTTCCAACTAAGGTTGTAGCTTAGCAATTAATAATAATAATAATAATAATAATGTAGTTATTACCTCCTGGGTGTATTTATTTGTCGGTATGTCTGTCTGTCTGCTTTTGTGATTCACATAACTCAAAAACTGTTTGACCGAATCTCATGAAATTTGTGGGATGATTGGCCATGGTCCAAGGACAATTCGATTAGATTTTGTTTAGGGATTGGGTCAAAGGTCAAGGCCAAGGTCACGAAAAGGTAAAAAATATAGTCTTGCCATATCGTGGGTAACTTTTATCTGATTGGCATAATTCAGTTGCTTATCTTATGATATATAACATGATATAGGCGAAGGTATGCGCTCTACTGAGTGCCCGCTTTAGTTTATTTCCCGTTTCGTTTCCTCACTGGGCTATTTTTCCTTGTTGGAGAATCCTGCTTTTCTAACTAAGGTTGTACTACTACTACTAATAATAATAATAATGATATAAAGGATAATAATAATAATAATAATAATAATAATAAAGTGTTTAAAAGTCATTCTATTCTTGAGGCGATGTCGGTTAGCTGGGTCAGTTTTTGAGTAATTCTTTGATGATTGAGTGTATCTCTCTCTCTCTCTCTCTCTCTCTCTCTCTCTCTCTCTCTCTCTCTCTCTCTCTCTTTGGTAAGCAGCTCTAGAAGGACAATAAAAAATCAAGCCATTGTTCCCTAGTCTTGGGTAGTGCCATAGCCTCTGTACCATGGTCTTCTCTCTCTCTCTCTCTCTCTCTCTCTCTCTCTCTCTCTCTCTCTCTCTCTCTCTTTGGTAAGCAGCTCTAGAAGGACGATAAAAATCAAGCCATTGTTCCCTATTCTTGGGTAGTGCCATATCCTCTGTACCATGGTCTTCCACTGTCTTGGGTTAGAGTTCTCTAGCTTGGGGGTACACTCGGACAGACTGTTCAATCTTATTTCTCTTCCTCTTATTTTTTGAAGTTTTTATACTTTATATCTAATGTAATTTTCTTACTATTCCTGAAATATTTTATTTTGATTGTTTATTCGCCTCTTGCAGTTTATTTATTTCCGTATTTCTTTTCCTCACCAGGTTATTCTTCCTTGTTGGAACCCTTAGGTTTATAGCATCTTGCTTTCCCAACTAGGTTTATAGCCTAGCTTATAATGATAATAATAATAATAATAATAATAATAATAATAATAATAATAATAATAATAATAATAATAATAATAATAATAATAATAATGATAATAATAACATAAACTATTTTAAGAACAATAACAACATTAAAATAGTTCTTTCATATGTATATATATATATATATATATATATATATATATATATATATATATATATATATATATATATATATATATGTACATATATATACATATGAAAGAACTATTTTAATGTTGCTATTGTTCTTAAAATAGTTTATGTTATTATTATTATTATAATAACAACAAACTATTATAAGAACAATAACAATATTAAGATAGTTCTTTCATATATATATATATATATATATATATATATACATATGAAAGAACTATTTTAATGTTACTATTGTTCTTAAAATAGTTTTATGTTATTATTATAATAATAACATAACCTATTTTGAGAACAATAACAACATTAAAATAGTTCTTTCGTATATATATATAATATATATATATATATATATATATATATATATATATATATATATATATATATATATATATATATATATATACACATGTATACATATATACATGTGTGTGTGTATGAGAGTGTATAAATAAGTGTGTGCGTGTGTTGAATTGTCGGATTTAAATATCCACGAGCTCAGGAGGTCCAAGAGAGAGAGAGTAGTCGATTCGGAGGTGACTATAGGCAGTGGGTGTCCCAGCCTCCCAAAATGTCAGTCACGGAGTTATTATGCATTGAATGA
>NC_090762.1:26237719-26255219 GCF_036898095.1 Palaemon carinicauda
TAAATGGCAAGGAAATGAGGTAATGATAGAGGACAAGAAGATTAAATGTCGTTGTAGGGACTTGTGAAATTAAGCGTATTCTCATGGATTTTGTAATAAGGAATTCAATTATTTCATAATTTCTTCTTCTGCTTAGCTATTGTTATGATAGATCATGCCGAATGCGGTTTTGTTTATTCTACTGGCGTGGATATAGAGACTTAGATATAGATATATGTGTAGAGATAAAAATCAGGCTATATATCAGTTTTGTACCAACCGTGCGTCACACAATTGTACATAATTCCTTTTGCATATATTATGCTTGTATCTTCGCTCTTCCCTCGCACTAAACGAACATGAAAATTCATGTCTCCTGTTTTCCTCTGTAACATTGTCTGTCTTGTTAACTTGTTATGTCCTGTTGGCTTGAGATTTTGTATATAAAGGAGAGTGTTCTATAATAATATAACTCAGTTGATTGCTTCCTGCCTTTGAGTTCACAACCCTCTCTCGGCTCCGTCACAGTTTATTAAGGTCGGTGTTACTGTATGGACATGCGTCGTGGAATGACAATGAAACAATATCCAACAGATTTTGTAGATTTGAGAACAAAACCCTCAGAAGAATATTGAGAGTTAAATGGCAAGGCAGGATTAGAAAGAAAACTATAAGAGAGATTACCCGAGTGCTATATGTGTATGAGATCATGGTGAGGGGTAGATGGATATGGTTTGGGCCTGCTCTTCGCTCTCCCCAAGAGAGATTAGTTCACCATACTTTCAACTGGGCTCCTAAAGGCACTAGAAGAGTTGGAAGACCCAGACCTACATGGCTGAGGACTATGAAGCGTGAAGTAGGAGACGATGAATGGAGAAGTATTGATTTAAAAGCTCAAGATAGAGACGACTGGGAAAAAACTATCCGAGGCCCTTTGCGTCAATGGGCTTTAGAGGAGATAATAATAATGATGAGAGAGAGTTTATTTATATATATATATATATATATATATATATATATATATATATATATATATATATATATAATATATGTATATATATATATATATATATATATATATATATATATATATATGTATATATATATATATATATATATATATATATATGTATGTATATATATATATATATATATATTTATATATATTTATATATATATATATATATATTTATATATATACATATATATATATATATATATATATATATATATATGTGTGTGTGTGTGTGTGTGTGTGTGTGCGTGTGTGTGTGTGAATGTACGTATGCACATAACCCTAATACAAACCTATGAGCAAAACAGGGCTAACTTGAAATTGCTACCGTTCCACAAAAGGACATAATCGCATTGCTAATGTCTCCTTGTTACCTTTGAGGTATTACCCAGGGACATGCACCTACTTAATGCAATAATTACATACCTGACGGACAATGCAGTCTCTCTCTCTCTCTCTCTCTCTCTCTCTCTCTCTCTCTCTCTCTCTCTCTCTCTCTCTGTCTCAGATGGTTTCACTAATAGGTGTACCTACATATTCTTATCTCTATATATGTATGTGTCGGATTATAAGTGTGTGTGCAAGCATGCATGTATAAATAGTATGTTTAATTATACATATACAGAATTAACATACGCTATATATAAACATACACATTTATATATATATATATATATATATATATATATATATATATATATATATATACATACAGTATACAGTATACATATCTATCTATCTATATAATATATATATATGTATACTGTATATATATATATATATATATATATATATATATATATATATATATATATATATATGTGTGTGTGTGTGTGTGTGTTTGTGTGTGCGTATGTATATACAGCAAAAATACGTACATATATATATACATATATATACACACACATACATGCATACACAAATATACATCCACACATATATATGGAGTGGGTGCATGTGTTTGCGAGCGCGCACGCGCGCATGGCATTTCCAACAGAGCCAACCACTGTCAAATAAAACCTAACATTCACCTTCCCTAGATTAACGGAAGGCATTCACGGAACTATATCAATAAATGGGTGACAATCTATTTGGACATGACCACATACCTTCAATAGGTATCATGAAGTGACTACATTGAAATTAATAATAATAATAATAATAATAATAATAATAATAATAATTATTATTATTATTATTATTATTATTGCTATTATAATAATAATAATAATTATAATAATGATAATGATAACTGCAATAATAATAATAATAATAATAATAAATAATAATGAATAATAAAAATAATAATAATAATAAAAACCATAATAATAATAATAATAATGGAGGAGAGAAAAAAAAAGAACAAAATAAACAGAAGAATTATATACTGTACACAGCAAATGTCAAAAAATAAAAATAATAATCAATAATAATAATAATAATAATAATTAATAATAATAATAATAATGATAATTATTACTATTAATATTAATTTTTATTATCAGTAATGATAACAATAAAAATAAAAATAATTAATAATAATAATAATAATAATAATAATAATAATAATAATAATAATAATAATGACCTTTGTTAAGTGATGCAAATAATTAGAAATTATGTTGCACTTCATATAGATCATTTATATTCATACCAGTATACGCAACCTGTCAAAAATAACGGTTTAATATTTAGATAGATATGCATACACACGCGCACACAGATTCACTTAAGCTTGTCGCACACTGAGCCGGAACGGAACCGCCCCTTAAGCCACCGAAGCCTCAGAACAGAACAGAAACGACGTACAGCGCGCACACTGAGCCAGAAGCCACAGAACGGAACCAACACAAAATTTTAAATAAACGAAGGAAGTTTTCCTTAATCATAACTGAGGTTTTATTTAATTGATGTTACAATGATTAGATATTCTGTATATCAATCTTTTATCGAATCCATAAGCCAGATAGGTAGTAGGTTGGCCAGGGCACCAGCCACCCGTTGAGATACTACCGCTAGAGAGTTATGGGGTCTTCTGACTGGCCAGACAGTACTACATTGGATCCTCCTCTCTGGTTACGGTTCATTTTCCCTTTGCCTACATACACACTGAATAGTCTGGCATATTCTTTACATATTCTCCTCTATCCTCATACACCTGACAACACAGATTACCAAACAATTCTTCATCACCCAAGGGGTTACTGCACTGTAATTGTTCAGTGCCACTTTCCTCTTGGTAAGGGTAGAAGAGACTCTTTAGCTATGGTAAGCAGCTCTTCTAGGAGAAGGACACTCCAAAATCAAACCACTGTTTTCTAGTCTTGGGTAGTGCCATAGCCTCTGTACCATGGCCTTTTACTGTCTTGGGTTAGAGTTCTCTTGCTTGAGGGTACACTCGAGCACACTCTCCTATCTTATTTCTCTTCCTCTTGTTTTGTTAAAGTTTTTATAGTTTATATAGGAGATATTTATTGTTGTTACTCTTCTTAGAATATTTTATTTTCCTTTTTTCCTTTCCGCACTGAGCTATTTTCCATGTTGGAGCCCCTGGGCTTATAGCATACTGCTTTTCCAACTAGGGTTGTAGCTTAGTAAGTAATAATAATAATAATAATAAGATGTTTATATGTTTTCAAAAAAGAAATAATAATAATAATAATAATAATAATAATAATAATAATAATAATAATAGTAATCACTACAAAATTCTTTGTATTAAATCATATGTTTACATCATTGTTATTAAAATATATTCGTCAAATTTCTGACATTAGAAAAATATTGGTTGCTATTACACTAACCTCCGAATTCCTCAGCAACCCTCTCCAAAACCACAGCTGCAGTCGTTCCGAGCATGCGTAGCCTGTCAGACGCCACCGACGCTTCAGAAAAAAAATATCTTTCAAAGAATACTGTGTCGGTTCCGTTATGTTCTGGCGCGTCAGTTCCGTTCTGTTCTGGCCCAATGTGCGCAGTCGGGTAAGAATGCATGCTTTCGATTTCTATCGGACGTTTCGGTTCTGATCGGGCGGGCTCAGTGTGCGGCAAGCTTAATCCTTCCCACCCAACGCCCGCCCCCGAGTAGTCATACGTTTAGCAAAGCCAGTCAGCGTAACCGGAAATATATATATATATATACATGTATATATATATATATATATATATATATATATATATATATATATATATATATATATGTGTGTGTGTGTGTGTATATACATACATACATACACACACACATATATATATATATATATATATATATATATGTGTGTGTGTGCGTGTGTATATACATACATACATACACACACACATGTATATATACACATATATATAAAAAAAAATATATATATATATATATATATATATATATATATATGTATATTATATAATACATATAATATATATATATATATATATATATATATATATATATACAAAGAGAGAGAGAGAGAGAGAGAGAGAGAGAGAGAGAGAGAGAGAGAGAGAGAGAGAGAGAGAGAGAGAGTTAGTCTAGAATATACATTCATTTGGCATACCTACGTAGGTAATTCCCACATATACGCAATACTACGTAGTTTACTATAACAAGAACAAGAAGTTTTATTCCAGCTATGACCAGGTTGTGGAATGATCTTGGAAATTAGGTACTTGACTCGGTGGAACTTCAGAAGTTCAAACTTGCAGCGAATGTTTTAATGATGAACAGGCTGACATACATCTCTTTTATAGTTTTAATGTTGTTACTGTTCTGGAAAATATATTTTAGATCAATTGTTCATTACTTCTCATATATAGCTTATCTATTTCCTTTCCTCACTGGACTATTTTCCCTTTTGGAGCCCTTGGGCTTATAGCATCCTCCTTTTCCAAACTAGGGATGTAGCTTAGCTAAATTTAATAATAATAATAATAATAATAATAATAATAATAATAATAATAATAATAATAATAATAATAATAATAAACTGATGCAGGAGTTATCGAAATGTTACACTTACAAAAAAGTAAAAACCAGAGACAAGATAAAATTCTGATGATTGACAATAGCAAAGAAATGACATAAGAAGAAAATAGGATAAGAAAAAAAAATTATAACGAAGGAAAAAAATCAAAAGTAGGTTGATGTCTAAATACATTTCAGGGGTCAGTGTAGTTCACCAGGGAAGTAGGTCACAAAACATTGTCATTCAGATAAGAGAATATGTGTGATTTATTATTATTATTATTATTATTATTATTATTATTATTATTATTATTATTATTATAATTCTTCTTCTTCTTCTTCTTCTTCTTCTTCTTATTATTATTATTATTATTATTATTATTATTATTATTACCAGCTAGGCTATAACCCTAGTTGGCAAAGCAAGATATGCTATAAGACCAAGGGCTCCAAACAGGGAAAAATAGCCCAGTGAGGAAAGGAATCATAAAAATAAATAAACTACAACAGAAGAATAAACAATCAAAATAAAACATTTACGCCTTTTAAAACGTTTGTGGTGGCCTAGTGGAAACGTCCTTGCCTGGCGATCTGATGGAATGAGGTTCGAGTCCCGCTCAAGCTCGATAGTTTCTTGTAGTGTCTGCAACCTCACCATCCTTGTGAGCTAAGGATTGGGGTTTGGAGGAGTCATCAGCAGCCAGTGCCAGACCCTCCCTGGTCCTAGCTTGGGTGGAGAGAGGTCTTGGGTGCTGATCATATATGGTCAGTCTACAGGGCATTGTCACTGTCCCTTAACTCTGCCATTCATGAGCTGACTTTAAACATTTAAGTATATTAGGATGGATTCCTTTAAATATACATAATATATTACTTAGGAATAGGAGCCATGATTTATGTCTTCTAAAAATAAAGAAAGAAAAAAGAAGGGGAGGGGGGGGGGGTTTCCAAACAACGACGTATTAAAGCTTTCGAAAAATGACTGTACTCAATTTTTTTAGTGAGGCGCATTTTGCACTGATTCGCGGCGGTGCCCTTTTAGCTCGGAAAAGTTTCCTAATCGCTGATTGGTTAGAGTCGCCTTGTCCAACCAATCAGCGATCAGGAACCTTTACCGAGCTAAAAGGGCACCCCTGCGAGTCGGTGCAAATCTGCCTCGCTAAAAAGAATTGACTGTAGTAACAGATTAAGGCTTTTGAAAAAGTCTGAATCCAAGGGGTAATTTTGAGCTTTTGGAATCTAATACAATGATGATGAAAAAAGAAGAAGAGGAGGAGGAGGAGGAGGTGGAGGAGGAGGAGGAGGAGGAGGGGGGGGGAAGAGAAGAGGGGGCATTAAACAATCAAAATAAATGATTCCCAGAAACTGCTCTATGTCACTTCGAGCGATATTGAAGACAAATGGCAATGGATGTTGCCACGCAATACGGGATGCCAATCAGAGAGAGAGAGAGGGAGAGAGAGAGAGAGAGAGAGAGAGAGAGAGAGAGAGAGAGAGAGAGAGAGAGGGAGAGAGAGAGAGAGTTTCTATCTTTATACAAAAATGCATTGGAGGATATAATTTTTATCATTCTGGATAACTAGACATTTTGAAAGTTATTGTAAACTATTTATCAAAACTTTAGTATGTGCGTGTGTGTGTGAGAGAGAGAGAGAGAGAGAGAGAGAGAGAGAGAGAGAGAGAGAGAGAGAGAGAGAGAGAGATGGTTTCTACCTATTTCTAATAATGTATTGGGGGATATAATTTTTATCATTCTGGAAAGCTAAACATTTTGGAAATTATTGAAAACTATTTATCTAAACTTCTTTGTATGAGAGAGAGAGCAACCTATTTCTCATAACGCACTGGAGGATATTTTTCTCATTGTGAAAAACTTAACATTCTGGAAGTTATTGGAAACTTTTTATCAAAACATTATTGTAAATAAATAAATAAATGAACAGTGTATAAGTAAATAGGTAAATGGAATTAGATAAATGAAATAATATTTGGCGTCTAAGCAAGAGAATATATTTACAATATCAGCAAAATTACGTTAAAGATCTTGAAGACAATATATTCATTATCTTTATTCCACATAATACCTAAAATACCCCCCCCCCTCTCTCTCTCTCTCTCTCTCAGACCTCCACCGCGGCAACTTATTTCTCAACCTTTCGCTCGACCTTGACCTTGACCTTTAACCTTATATATTATTTGGCATGGATTTTCATACACTTAAATATGAACTAAGTTTGAAGTCTCTGTGACAACGTTGTCAAAACCTATGGCTGATACGTGAATTGGACATTTTGTTTGACCGTGACCTTGACCTTCCAAAAATTAATCACTTCCAGCTTTTTACATAAGAGTTAATCCCTGCAAGTTTCATTACTCTACGATTAAAACAGCGGTAAGGTGGCTGTTCACAAACAAACAGATACACACAGAAACAACCACACGAACATGGAAGTAAAACATAACCAAGTTTGTCTATGTTATTGAAAAAAAAAAAAAAACTTACTTGAAATATAACCGACAGCAAAATGTTCACTAAGCTTATGAACGAACATTGAAACGGGAACCATTATTGACAAATGGTGGAATAAATTACAAATTGTAATCTTATAATACATAAATTCAACAAGAAAAAAATATTATAGTGAAACATAAGTAAAATCTATGCACAATATGTTATTTATATATATATATATATATATATATATATATATATATATATATATATATATATATATATATATATATATATATATATATATATATATATATATATGTATATATATATATATATATATATATATATATATATATATATATATATATATTATATATATATATATATATATATATATATATATATATATATATATATATATATATATATATATATATATCAAAAATTTTAAACAATTTTTATTTTTCCTAACATACTCACCGAGAACCACTTTCTACAGGAGAGTCACTTGACCTCTCAATCTCGACCAAGATTTTCCTGCGTTATCCCCGTGCGTTATCCCCCTATCTCGCTCCATATAGTTTCTACCCCCGCCGCCAGGATTCGCCCTGCGGGCAGGATTAGGGCAGGTCACTGCCTTCCCGGGTCAGCATCCTCATTAAGATCGACGTTTAGCCCAACTCGGCAATGGAAGAATGACACTCGGGGACGGACGGGAGGGCCATTACCTGAAAGTGGTTCTCGGTGAGTATGTTAGGAAAAATAAAAATTGTTTAAAATTTTTGATTTGTTCCGACACAATATACTCAGCGAGAACCACTTTCTATAGGAGACTTACACCTTAGGAGGCGGGAGAGCCATTCTGCCACTTGGTCTGGCACATAGTGCCTGGAGGGCTACGGAATGCGGGGGTACAGAGAGCGGATAGAGGGTAACTGCGGAAACCTTACGCTTATATTTTAAGACTTACCTCTTAACATCTTCTCTACTGAATCTTCTCCTGAAGAAGTAGGGACGAGTCTATTCACTGTTGGGGACGTCTTCTAGCCTGCCGCTACACAGCTTGGAGGGCGGCGATGACTGTCCCAATGGAGAATCCATCCAAAGACTTTCTTGAATAGTCTTTGAGATAGTGGGCCGTGAAGGTCGACTGGTGTGACCAAGTGCCGGCCTGTAGGATCTGCCCCACTGCCATGTTTCTCTCAAAGACCAAGGAAGTGCTCAGGCCTCTGATGTCATGGGGGCAGGGAGTGCCCGGTACTGCCACCTTGTCCTCTTCATAAGTCCTAGTGATGACTTGTCTCAGCCAGAAGGAAATAGTGTTCTTGGAGACTTGCTTCTTATTAACACCTGAAGAGACGAAGAGGTTCTTGGCACCTGGGCGGAGATGAGCCGTCCTTTCCAGGTACTTCCTGAGCGTCCTGACTGGGCATAACTTCAGGTCTTCCGTATTGCCTGTCTTGGGGATGGCCGGAATTGAGAAACCTTCAAACCTCGGGTCCCAGACTGCTGGGTTCTGAGTCTTTGCTACAAAGGAGAGTACGAACTTGAAGGATACCTCCCTCCACCCTTTGGAGTGTGCCACGTCGTAGGACAGACCATGGATCTCACCTACTCTCTTAGCTGAAGCCAAGGCTAGCAAGAAGACTGTCTTGAGGGTGAGATCTTTGTCCCCGATATCTTTGAGGGGTTCAAAGGGAGGACGACACAGCATTTTCAGAACCTTGGCCAGGTCCCACCTGGGCACTCTCCTGGCTTGAGGAGGACAGGACTGCTCGAAACTTCTAATCAGCATCGCTAGGTGTCTCGAGGTCCCCAGGTCGATGCCTTTCAGGAGAAAGACTTGGCCTAAGGCTGCTCGTACTCCTTTAATAGCTGGGATTAACATCCCTATTTTATCCCTAAGGTACACGAGAAAGTCAGCTATGTCAGGGACCGAGGCTTTAAGAGGTCTTATGTGTTTTCCCGCGCACCACTTCGTAAAGGCGGCCCACTTCGCCTGGTAGACCACGGTAGAGGATTTCCTTAGGTATAGGGACATCCTCTTAGCTGTGGCGGAGGAGTACCCCTCCTTCTTCAGGAGCCGCTCGATAGTCTCCAGGCGTGAAGGCGAAGAGAGAGAGGGTTGTCGTGGAACTTGAGGAAGTGAGGTTGACTCAGCAGATCTGACCTGGGGGGCAGAGGCCAAGGCGGATGGCTTGCCAGGTCTTTTAGATCCGCGAACCACTCTCTCTCCGGCCACCAGGGCTCTACCAAAGTCATCCTTAGGTTTTGGGAGGTTCTTACTCTGTTGAGCACCTGCCTTAACAGCGTGAAGGGGGGAAAGGCATATACGTCCAGGTTGTCCCACTTGTGCTGGAAGGCGTCTTCTAGGGCTGCTCCTTCGTCTGGTACCGGGGAGCAATAGACCGGTAGCTTGGCGTTGAGCTTTGTTGCGAAGAGGTCCATCACCGGGGAGCCCCAGCGTTGAAGGATGAGTCTGGCCACTTCTGGGTGTAGGGACCACTCCGTCCCTACTATCTGACCCATTCTGCTGAGGCCGTCGGCTAGCACGTTTCTTTTCCCGGGGATGAACCTTGCTAGAAGTATCACCTGGTGCTCGTCCGCCCAATGCAGGATGTTTATGGTGAGGTCGCACAGTTCCTTAGACTTCAAGCCACCTTGCTTCTTTATGTAGGCTACCACCGTGACGTTGTAGCACATTAGGGCCACAGTGTTTCCCTTCAACCGACTTGCAAAGTGCAGACATGCCTTCTGTACTGCTTTTAGCTCCAGGACGTTGATGTGGAGCTGCCTTTCGGTCTCCGACCAGGTACCGCTTGCTGTTTCCTCCCGCAGGTGGGCTCCCCACCCTAGGCTGGAGGCGTCTGTGAACAGGAGAAACTCGGGGGGACAGGACCCGAGGGGCATCCCCTTGAGGGAGTTCGACTGGCATCACCACCATTTTAAGGCTGCTCTCGTGTCCGGAAGGACTGGAATCAACGCTTTCTGAGAGCCTGTCTGGGACCATAGAGCCTTGAGGTTCCATTGTACGGGTCTGAGCCGTATCTTCCCTTGGGGAACCAGTTTCTCTAATGAGACCAGGTGACCTATCAGCCTCTGCCAGTCTTTCGCCCTCCTGGGAAGCTCCGACAGGAACGGCTGAATGATATTGATGAGGTTCTGTATCCTGTCTTCCGAGGGGAAGGCCTTCCCCTGCACGGTGTCCAACGTCATACCCAAGTACCCCATTCTGTTGGATGGAGTTAGGTTCGATTTTTCCAGGTTGATAATGATTCCCAGACTCCTGCAGAATTGGAGGAGGTCCTTCCCTTGCTCTTCCAAGAGGGCCTTTGAGCTGGAAAGGAGCAACCAGTCGTCCAGGTATCTGATGAGGCGGATACCTCGTTCGTGAGCCCAAACTGAGACCGTCACGAAGACCCTCGTGAACACTTGAGGGGCCGTCGACAGGCCGAAGCAGAGGGTCCTGAACTGCAGGATCTGGGAGCCCCATTTTACCCGGAGGAACTTCCGACTCGAAGGGTGGACCGGAATCTGGAAGTACGCGTCCTTGAGGTCGATCGTCATCATAAAATCCTTCTCCCTCAAGGACATAAGGACGGATTTTGGGGTGTCCATCTTGAAGTTCGTCTTCTTGACGAACTTGTTGAGGGCCGACAGGTTTATCACCGGTCTCCACCCCCCCCCCCCTCCCCCCCGTTGCTTTCTCCACCAGGAACAGGCGGCTGTAGAAGCCTGGCCCTGGGTGAAGGACTTCTTCCATGGCTCCCTTCTCCAACATGGAGGAAACTTCTTTTTGCAGAGTGGCCCTTTTCAACGGGTCCCTGGGAGCCAACCATTCTGTCTGGGTGGCTGGAATAAGAGGGGGTGGATCCGCTATGAAGGGGACCCTGTAGCCTTCTTTCAGGACGGACACCGTCCAAGCATCCGCCCCATGCGTTTTCCATGCTTGCCAATGTGGTCTGAGGCATCCCCCAACCCGAGGCTTGGGCGGGAGTAGGGGGCCTCTCCCTCTACCTTCTCCTAGAGGGGCGGCCTGATCTGCCTCTCTTCGAGGCGGAGTAACCTGACCTGAAGGAGCTGGCAGAAGCTGGTGCTCCCCTGCGGGAGGGCTGTGGAGTTGTTGTCCAGGAGGAGGAGGGGGCGTCCCTCCTCGAAGAGCTGGGGGTGGCCTGAGGAGTCACGGCACTATCCGAGACTGATCTCCTGTAAGGAGGCCTCCTGGAGGATGTTTGTCTGGGGGCGTTGGTCTCTCTCCTCTTGGACACCTTCTCCATTAGCACTTCTAGCTCCTTCAACGGGAACAGCGACTCACCTCCTAGGGGTAGGCTACGAACCACTCGGGCCTCTCTGTCCGGGATTTTCCTTGCCAACTTAGAAAGTACTGTGTCCCGTTTTCTAAGGACCCAGTTGGCCGTCAAGGAGAGCGCTTGATAAGCCATAAACTTGAGGGCTTTCCCCCCGGAGGTGAGAAGGTCCGTCAGGAGACCTTGTTGCTCAGGATCGTCGGGGTCTGTGGAGGCTCGTACGTTAACCAACGTGGAGGCCCACCAGTCCAGCCATGAGGAGACGTTCACAAGATCTCTTGACATCTCCTCCATCATGCCGGCTTCAGTGGTTGAGAAGGACACAGGGACTGAAGAGGCCCTTTCGTCCGAGCCGCCTTGTCCCAGGATGTCCAAGGCTGGGTCCACCCTACAGGGACCTGGGCGCCACCCTTCCGGGATATAAACCTTGCCCTGTGGTTTGAGACCTTGGAGGAGTTTGGAGGCACTCTGGGACTTGGGGGCCTCCGCACTGCTGGCCACCAAGTTGTCAATGTATTCTTGTCCCAGTACTAGGTCTGGGGCGAGAGGAAGGGCCAGGGAGGACTTCGGCAGGGCGTCACGGTGAGTGTATCTCAGGAGGCTCGACCTCCAGGCATTCACCTTAGGCGCCGAGGGTTCTGGAATTCCATGGAGCCTTCTGATGAGACCTACCACCCTTCTGTAGGCGGAGTCCTCCGACGGGGAAGCCTCGCCTCCGTCGGCCGAGGCCTCGGCTTGGCGTGGGGGCGCCGTGCTTGGACGGTAGGCAGGGCGTTCTCCTCTCGGTTCCAGGGAGGACGACCCGTAACCGTAGGGCGCTCCGTACGCGGGTGGGTCTCGCCGTAGGGCGGGAGTCACCGGCTCGGGGAGGACCTTCGACTGCCCCAAGGCTCTGGAGGAGGAGGACACTGTCCCGGTGGGATGACCCGACCCCGGGAACCGGTCCTTCCTGCTCGACGACCGCCCCAGCTGGGCTGGTTCGGTCGGGCTGCCTTCTCGGAAGCGCGTTTCCCCCCGCTGGGAGGATTGAACCGGAGGCCTCAAGGACTTGTGCCTAAGAGCGAGGTCCTTCCTGCGTGGCAGGTCGAGCGGTTCTAGGCTGTGCGTAGGCAGCGACAACCTAGAGGCTCGTTCACTGGACCGAGAGTCTGGAGAGCGGTGCCTTCTGGACTCTCTTGAAGGGACGTAGACCCATTCGCCGCCGGAAGAGACATCCCTCCTGTACTTACGGGAGTGAGAGCGGGGGCGCTTCCTGCTGTACCGCGACCTCGACCTGGAACGGGAACGATCACTATCGGTCCGCTCTCTCTTCCGGTGTCGTTTCCCCCTGCGTTCTCCTCCGGAGGATGAATCTGCCTCCAAAGAGTCTGAGGGCGCCCCGTTCCTCGCGTAACGACTGCTCGAGTGATGCACGGGGAAGGCTCTTCGCTGTCGATCGTCCGAGACAGGATGTTGAAGGAAGTCCTCGGGAACCGCTGTAGAGATCGAGGGCACTGTGTCTACTCTATCCCTGCTAGGAGGCCAGGGGCCCAGGGACACGTCCATCCTTAGCGGTGACCTCCCCGGAGTCTTCGGCAATTTCCACCCGAAGGCATCGCTACTCGGGCGGCGAACTCTAGCGTAGTTGTCCTCTGGAGGGGGAGAACCCGACGCACCGGCCCACGAGGGCGGGGGGGACTCAGAAATCGCAACACTGCCCCGCACTGGGTCTTCTGAGGAAGCGTGATCCCCTGCCACGTGAACCCGATTCCCCCTTAGCACTAGCGGCCCTTCCGTTCTCTCCAGAGGGGCCAGCCCTTGGTTCTTCCCTCACACTGGGTTCACCGGGGAGAACACTATGGCTAACTATAACACTGGGGGCTTGATGCCCGCTCCTCTGCGAAGGAGACGGAGAGGCCGAGGCTTCGTCGGACCGATCACTGACCGACGGTAACGAGGATACGCCACTCACTTTCTTGGGGGAACGCTTAGACGACTTCTTCTTCTTGGTACTATACCGTACCCACTGTATGCCGTCCCAACTTACGCACTCCGGACACGTGTCCGAGGAGGAGCAAACTTTACCCCTGCACATGGAACAAAGGGAATGAGGGTCCACTTCTGGCTTAGAGAGGAAAGCCCCACACGACTTTCCTGCTCTAGGACCAGGGCAACGACGCACATGCTCCATCGTTCGCACACGAAGAGCCAACACTATCGAGTTACAGGAACACTGGATATACGCAAGGGGAACGTACTGAGAACACTTAGCGAAAACGCACTACGCAGAAAAAACACAAGTCCCCACACTGGAAACACGTGGAATCACAACGCGCCAAAGGATCGAGAGTTAAGCGAGAGGGTGAGATGTTTCACATCTCACGACCAAGAACTTAATGAGGATGCTGACCCGGGAAGGCAGTGACCTGCCCTAATCCTGCCCGCAGGGCGAATCCTGGCGGCGGGGGTAGAAACTATATGGAGCGAGATAGGGGGATAACGCGGGAAAATCTTGGTCGAGATTGAGAGGTCAAGTGACTCTCCTATAGAAAGTGGTTCTCGCTGAGTATATTGTGTCGGAACAAATATATATAATATATATATATAAAATTATATATATACACATATATATTCTATATATTGTATACACACACACACACACACATATATATATATATATATATATATATGTCACTAAACTGGAGGAAGAATCAAAAAACGAAATTTTGGATAAGCACTTACGTTTCGTATTGTCATACCTCTTCAGGCCCTTCCTTCAGCTTTAACGATATAGACATGGCATATATATATATTATATATATATATATATATATATATATACATGTATATATATACATGTATATATATACTCTATATACTGGCCAGGGCACCAGCCACCCGTTGAGATACTACCACTAGAGAGTTATGGGGTCTTTTGACTGGCCAGACAGTACTACATTGGATCCTTCTCTCTGGTTACGGTTCATTTTCCCTTACATACATACACATACAGCGAATAGCCTGGCCTATTCTTTACCTATTCTCCTCTGTCCTCATACACCTGACATCACTGAGATTACCAAACAATCCTTCTTACTGCACTGTAATTGTTCAGTGGCCACTTTCCTCTTTGGTAGGGTAGAAGAGAGACTTTAGCTACGGTAAGCAGCTCTTCTAGGAAAAGGACACTCCAAAATCAAACCATTGTTTTCTAATCTTGGGTAGTGCAATAGCCTCTGTACCATGGTCTTCCACATCTTGGGTTAGATTTCTCTTGCTTAAGGGTACACTCATGCACACTGTTCTATCCTTTATCTTATTTCTCTTCCTCTTCTTTGTTAAATTTTTATAGTTTATAAAGTGATATATATTTTAATATTGTTTCTCTTCTTAAAATATTTCATTTTTCCTTGTTCCCTTTCCACACTGAGCTATTTTCCCTGTTGGAGCCCCTGGGCTTATAGCATCTTGCTTTTCCAACTAGGATTGTGGCTTAGCAAGTAATAATAATAATAATAATAATAATAATAATAATAATAATAATAATAATAATAATAATATAATATACATAATATGTATACTCTATATATTGTATATATATATATATATATATATGCATACATAAATACATATACATATATATATACACATACACACATAAATATAAATATATATATATATATATATATATATACACACACGATTTGAATCCCAATAAAAATCTCCATAAAACAAATACATAAATAAACCCACACATAATACACCTATCAAATAAAACCTGACCATACAAGTAATCATAGGACTGAACCCCATAATTCATATGAGGCAAACCCATTCTTCCCTGAGGAAGAATAATGACCAATTACTTAATTATCCAATTGCTATGCCATTACGAGAAATATACGGTCGAGAACATTTGTCAGTAGTTAATATTACTATTATTACTGTTCTTAAAATCAATATAATCTCCTCCTACGCCTATTGACGCAAAGGGCCTCGGTTAGTTTCCCCCAGTCGTCTCTATCTTGAGCTTTTAATTCAACACTTCTTCATTCATCATCATCTGCTTCGAGCTTCATAGTCCTCGGCCATGTAGGTCTGGGTCTTCCAACTCTTCTAGTGCCTTGTGGATCCCATCAGAACGTTTCGTGAACTGATCTCTTAAAATATTCTTAAAATATGTTATCTTAAATGTTCTTTTCTCTATTTATTTCCTTATTTCAATTTCTCAATGGGATATTTTTCCATGTTGCTACCCATGGGGCTTATAGCATCCTGTTTTTTTTTTTAACTAGGGTTGTAGCTTAGCTAGTAATAATAATAATAATAATAATAATAATAATAATGATAATAATAACAATAATAATAATAATAATAATAACAATAAAAAATAATAATAATAATAATAGTAGTGATAATAACAATAATAATAATAATAATAATAATAGTAATAATAATAATAATAGTATTAACAATAATAATAATAATAATAATAATAATAATAATAATAATAATAATAATAATAGCAACAAGACCAAACTTCAACTTCTAATCTCCTACAATCTCTCTCTCTCTCTCTCTCTCTCTCTCTCTCTCTCTCTCCCTAAAGACGACTCTGACCTCAAAACAATAAAAAGAATCATCATTTCTCTTCCGTTGGTTGCGACGTCTTCCGTGAAGCCCTTTTTCAATTTACTCTCCGGACGCTGATCCTTAACGAGCTGGAGTCTTTTTTCCTCTCAGGGGATTTACGTCAGCGATGTTGTCACTGAAAGACTGCCCTATAGAACGATATTCTCTCTCTCTCTCTCTCTCTCTCTCTCTCTCTCTCTCTCTCTCTCTCTCTTTTCCCACAAATACAGAAAACACATGCATATGATGTGTATTTGCGTGTGCGTATATATATTGTATGTATATGCAATTGTATATGCATAGGTAAATATTCACAATACACTATACATACACACACACACACACACACACATATATATATATATATATAAATATAAATATACATATATATACATACATATATATATATATATGTATATATATATATATATATATATTTATATACCTCGAACTATATACTACATACATAAATATATACGCATGAATAGTTATATATATATATATATATATATACATATATATATAACTCAAACTATATACTACATACATAAATATTTATATGAGCTAAGCACAGTGAGGTGGTTACTGTGGGGAATAAGTGAATGTCAACAGATTTGTCTTCTTTGTTAAAGGAAAGACGGTTACGATGTGGCTTGGGTGCCACTTTGAGAATGTCGTTATCGGCGTGGCTTTGGGCACTCAAAAATGCTCGTTAAAAGTTAGCGTCCCCAAAATCTCTCTCTATTGGTTCTCATAAGACTTTTGGGTCAAAACAGCCAATCATCGATCAGGCATAGAAAGGCCGAGGTGGGCGCTTGAACTGCCCATAGGGTTTGTTAGTTAGAGTTGGGAGGCTTGAGTGGTTAGACCTACGTCCAGGTCACGGGTGCCAGTACGAGTGCCAACAAGTACCATTTCTCTGAGGACTTTTTCTTAGTAAAGTAACATAATGATAAACTAAAGGGCGCCCTAGTAAACTTAAGATAATATAGCATGATAAGACGATCAATTCGGCTATTATTTGTGCATGACCTCTCCTCTCAAATAGTGTTAACCTAAGAATGGATTTTCTCTATCTTTGTTCCCCCAGATGTGAAGTGTGAACCCCCCCTTAATACGACCTAAATCGGGTCATATATACATAAATAGTTATATATAAATATATATGCATAAATATATATATA
>NC_090762.1:26260219-26262719 GCF_036898095.1 Palaemon carinicauda
ACAGATAATTTGTTCCTTACAGACAATTTGTTCCATACAGACAATTTGTTCCTTACAGACAATTTGTTCCATAAAGACAATTTGTTCCACAAAACCAATTTGCTCCGTACAGGCAATTTGCTCCATACAGACAATTTGTTCCGTACAAACCATTGGATCCATAGAGACAATTTGCTCCATAGAGACAATTTGTTCCAAACAAACAATTTGCTCCATACAGACAATTTGTTCCAAACAAACAATTTGCTCCATACAGACAATTTGCTCCATACAGACAATTTATTCCATACTGACAATTTACTCCAAAGAGACAATTTGCTCCAAACCAACAATTTACTCCATACAGACAATTTGCTCCATACAGACAATTTGCTCCATACAGACAATTTGTTCCAAACAAACAATTTGCTCCATACAAACAATTTGTTTCGTACAGACAATTTGTTCCAAACAAACAATTTGCTACATACGAACAATTTGTTCCATACAGACAATTTGCTCCATACAGACAATTTCTTTCTAACAAATAATTTGCTCTACACAGACAATTTGCTCCATAAAGACAATTTGTTCCAAACAAATAATATGCTCCATACAGACAATTTGTGCCATATAGACAATTTGCACCATACAAAACATTTGTTCCAAACGAACAATTTGCTCCATACAGATAATTTGTTCCAAACAAACAATTTGCTCCATACAGATAATTTGTTCCATAGAGACAATTTGCTCCATACTGACAATTTGCTCCATACTGACAATTTGCTCCATACACACAATTTGCTCCACAGACAATTTGCTCCATACAGATAATTTGTTCCAAACAAACAATTTGCTCCATACAGACAATTTGTTCCATACAGACAATTTGTTCCATAAAAACAATTTGCTCCATACAGACAATTTGTTCCAAACAAACAATTTGCTCCATACAGACAGTTTGTTCCATATAGACAATTTGCTCCATACAAACAAATTGTTCCAAACAAATAATTTGCTCCATACAGACAACTTGCTCCATACAGACAACTTGCTCCATACAGACATTTGTTCCATACGAATAATTTGTCCTATACAGACAATTTGCTCCATACAGACAATTTGCTTCATACAGACATTTGTTCCATACAGACAATTTGTTCCATACAGATAATGTGTTCCATGCAGAAAATTTGTTCCATAAAGACAATTTGCTCCATACAGGCAATTTGCTCCATACAGACAATTGTTCCATACAAACAATTTGCTCCATACAGACAATATGTTCCATACAGACAATTTGTTCCATACAGACAATTTGCTCAATACAGACAATTAGTTCCATATAAAAAAATTGTTCCATACAGACATTTTTGCTCCATACAGACAATTTGCTCCATACAGACAATTTGTTCCATACAGATAATGTGTTCCACTACAGAAAATTTGTTCCATAAAGACAATTTGCTCCATACAGACAATATGTTCCATACAGACAATTTGCTCCATACAGACAATTTATTCCACACAGAGAATTTGCTCCATACAGACAATTTGCTCCATACAGACAATTTGTTCCACACAGAGAATTTGCTCCATACAGACAATTTGTTCCATAAAGACAATTTGTTCCACACAGACAATTTGCTTCATACAGACAATTTGTTCCATAAAGACAATTTGTTCCATACAGACAATTTATTCCATACAGACAATTTGTTCCATACAGACAATTTATTCCATACAGACAATTTTCTCCATACAGACAATTTGCTTCATACAGACAATTTGCTCCATAAAGACAATTTGTTCCAAATAAACAATTTGTTCCATACAGACAATTTATTCCATAAAGACAATTAGTTCCATACAGACAATTTGTTCCATGCAGACAATTTGTTCAATACAGACAATTTGTTCCAAAGAGATAACGACGGTGGTTGGCTGAGAGAAGAGTAGATATTTTCGTCACAAATGAAAAATCCAATCTTAGGCAGGTGACTGGGTTTCAAAAGGATTTAGAACTACGCAAATAAGCTACTTGATTAATACATCTGAAATGTACCAATTCCAAGATGAAATATAATTAATGATTAAATATAATAACATAAGAAATCAAAATACACAGAAAACAGGATATATATATACATATATATGCATATATAATACATATATATATATATATACATGTATATATAAACATATATATGTATATACATATATATATATATATATATATGTGTGTGTATGTATATATATATATATATATATACATTAATCCAAGATATAGTGTAATCAATTCAATCACGCTTCAATATACCGCTCGAGTATAAAATGATTTGAATTAGAAAAAAAAAAACATCATAAAAATTGAAACAATCAAAATCATCACATATTCTAATATTTATGAAACATACGCTTGAGGGTACACTCGGGCACACTATTCCATCTTATTTCTCTTCCTTTTGTTTTGTTGTTTTTATAGTTTTATATAGGATATATTTTAATGTTGTTACTG
>NC_090762.1:26267719-26272719 GCF_036898095.1 Palaemon carinicauda
AATTCAAAGCTACCACCATTTAAAGGTTTAAAGGTCGCTCATAAATGGCAGAGGCAAGGGACAGTGACATCACTCTTTCGAGAAGGTCAATGCCCTAGAGACTGACCATATATACATATGATCAGCGCCCAAGCAACCCTCTCCACCCAAGCTAGGACCAAGGAGGGCCAGGCAATGGCTGATGATGACTCAGCAGATAGAACTATAGGCTCCCCCAAACCCCCTCCCTCCTTAGCTCACAAGCATGGTAAGGCTGCAGCGACCAAAGAAACTTACGAGTTTGAGCGAGACTTGAACCCCAGTCTAGTGTTCATTGGCCAGGGACGTTATCACATCGGCCATCACAACCATTTTATTACTATTCTAAAGTTTTCTTTTGACGAATATGGAAAATTAAAAAAAAAAACACTGAAAAACTCGCACACTGTAAAACTGACTCATATAATGTAACACAAATACCAATTCTTAAAACACAAAAACTAAAAAAGTTCTACCTTAATTTCATACAATAGAATATAAGGATAATCACTTCTAAAAATCTAATAGCGTACATACAATTCACTAAAATTAACTGATAGAATAACCGTAAAATCATGAATATTTGAGAAGAGTTTTGCTGACTGAATAATAAAGCCAGGTCCTGGGTCCTAGAGGACCATTCAGAACCCATGAGCAACTGGGGATGCCCCTCCCCTCATTGCAATATGGAATGGACAGTAAGATTGAAAATAAGAAATCGTAAATAGAGGTTTAAGATTTAAAGGTAGCTCATGAATAACAGAGGCTATGGACAGTGACAATGCCCTAGAGACTGAGCATACATACATATGATCAGCGCCTAAGACCCCTCTCCACCCAAGCTAGGACCAAAGAGGGTCAGACAATGGATGCTGATGACTCCGCACGTAGACCTATAGGCTCCCCCAAAACCTCTTATTTAGCTATAAAGGAAGGTGATGTTGCAGACACTACAAATAACTATCAAGCTTGAGCTGGGCTCGAACCCCCGTCCGGCATATCTTTAGACGGGGATGTTTTCAAATGGTTTAGAAACTGCAAATTGGATCCAGAGTCAACCTGAACAAAATTGCTATGTAATATGACCTTGAGTTCCCAAAGGCAGAAATAATTAGCTGTTCAAAAAGACAATGTAGAATAATTTACATTTCATTAATTATGCGTCTCACGATAAATGATTTCATCATAAATTCTGAAAATAATCGACTGAGAATAGAGATTACAATGAGATTACCATTTCGAAACTAGCGATGCGCAATGGCCCCACAATATGACAATCGTCCTCATCAATAAATCTAGTTGCATATCACAGTTAAGAAGGGTTATTATTCCACGAAAATTAGCGAATGACAACGCTTGAAATAAACCCCGCCAAATATATCAGTCGTGACGCCCGGGATTGGGCCAAATTCAACGAGAATTTCAGAAAAATTACGCCGTCGTAAAAAAGTAAATAAATAACTTGATGCACCCGATTTACAGCTTAACAATTGGATATCTCGCAATATATATTCCTAAGACTTTGTGATGTATGGCGTGCCTTATTACACAGGACTTGAATATCTCCATTTTCTTGAAACCTGTGATGACCTTCGCGTCTATATGAAATACCTTCTATCTGGCTGACTTACGTAGCACATTCTTGTTCTTGCTCTTGTTCTTGTTCTTGTTCTTCTTGTTCTTCGTCTTCTTCTTCTTCTACATCTTTTCCCACTTCTATGTGGGGTCGATGTTTCTGGTCAGCTTTCTCCATCTACCTCCGTCCCACACCTCATCACCGGTTAATCCCTTTGATCGAAGGTCATCCTTGATACAGTCTATCCACCTTCGCTTTGGTCTCCCTCTCCTTCTCGTTCCCTGTACCTCTATTTCCATCACTCTCCTATCAATATACTGTTCATCTCTTCCCATGACATGACCGCACCACATCGAGTCCAAATAATCATCAGAACATTAAGACCTGATTGCTTGCATATTCAGCAGGTCAACAAAGGTCACGTGCCTACGAGGACAACAGGACATTGAGACGTGATTACTTGCCAATTCAGCAGGTCAACAAAGGTCACGGACCTCGGAGGACAATGGTATTTAAGGCTGTCGTTCCAGGTCACAGCACAATTATTCCGTCTTGCTTTCTCCCTCTCGGGAGTTATCGGTATTTGTTTTCTCGACGCCCCCTCCCCACCCCCCACCCCCCCACCCCCCCCACCCCCTCCCCAACTCCAACCAATGGGGTCCTAATTATTTCGGGGTTAATGTTTGCTTAATACTTAAGTGTGATTTGTACGTTGGTGAAAAAAATCGCCCTCAGACTTCCTAAGACTCTCTCTCTCTCTCTCTCTCTCTCTCTCTCTCTCTCTCTCTCATAATCACCTTGTGAATTTCCGTAACACTTTCCCCTAAAACTGACCATGGAGTTATTTATCTTCATGAAAAAAAAAAATAAAAATGTACGTACATAGACTGCAAATGAAGATGATGGATAGACGAGCTAAGAAAATTTGCGGGTGTAAACTAGCACTGAAAGACCATAAATAGACGCAAGTGGAAGAACATGTCTGAGGCTTTTGTGTGTGTGTATATATATATATATATATATACTGTATATATAAATTCATACATATATATATATTAATATATATATATATATATATATATGTATATATATACACACACATATATATATCATATATATGCACACATATACATATACAAATATATATATATATATATATATACACGATATATATATATATATATATATACACGATATATATATATATATATATATGTATATATATATATATATATATATACATTATATATACAGGGTGGGTCACAAAAAGATGGCAAAGATAAACTCATATTTTTTAAGAACATATTTTTTTTCTTTCTTATTTTCAGGTGAGGTAGACAGAAGACCTGCAAGTTTTATCTGACAGCAGGATGGACCACTACGACCACTTTTCAGTGGAAGAGAGGACCAGGATTGTGTATTTTGCAACTAAGTTGCCTACACTGGTTCAAGGACAATTTCAATGCGAACAACCCGAGAAGAAAATTCGACATCGTCGTACTATCACTAGCTTAGTAGAAAAGTTCAGAAACACAGGAAGTCCACCTGATGGCAGTCACAGGAAGTGGGCATTTCCTGGACGTCTGCGCACCGAATCATTCACAGTGACTCAAAGCTGTTTCTTTACAATATTCAGATTCTTTGTGTACAAACCGAAGACAACAAGACTAAACGCTTTGAGTTTGGCCAAACCATTAGTGAACGTATTGAGAATGACCCTCAACTTTTGGACAGTCTTCTCTTCAGCGACGAGGTGCACTTCCATTTGAGTGGGCATGTGAATAAGCAAAACTTTGGGTTATGGGCCAATGAACAGCCTCATGTACATGTTGATAAAACTCTGAGTGTAGGAAAAATAACCGTGAGGTGTGCACTTGGAAAGAATGGTATTTTTGGCTCACACTTCTTTAATGAAGATAATAGTGAAGTGACTGAATTTAAATCGATATATCGAATTGCTTCGAAGACACTTAATTACACCATTGAGGAAGATAAGATGTTTTGACATGAACACTATTGCATTTCCACAGGAAGGTGCACTACCTCATTGTTCTGACCACACTCTTCAAGTACCTCAGACAACACTTTCCAGGTGACCGATTAATCTCAAGGAAGACTGACAATCCATGACCGCCCTACTCCCTTGATCTCAGCCCGCTATGTTACTTTCTATGGGGCTACCTGAAGAAGTGTGTATGTGGACAATCCAGATACCACCGCTAGAGAGTTTTGGGGTCCTTTGACTGGCCCGACAGTACTACACTGAATCCTTCTCTCTGGTTACGGTTCACTGTTCCTTTGCCTACACATACACCGAATAGTCTGGCATATTCTTTATATATTCTCTTTTATCCTCATACACTTGACAACACTGAGATTATCAAACAGTTCTCCTTCACCCAAGAGGTTAACTACTGCACTGTGATTGTTCAGTGGCTACTTTCCTCTTGGGATGGATAGAAGACTCTATACTTATGGTAAGCAGCTCTTCTGCCTGAAGGACACTCCTAAACCAAACCATTGTTCTCATGTCTTGGGTACTGCCATAGCCTCTGTACCATGGTTTTCCACTATCTTGGGTTAGAGTTCTCTTGCTTGAGGGCACACTCGGGCAAACTATTCTGTCTAATTTCTCTTCATTTTTGTTCAAGTTTCTTAGTTTATATAGGAAATACTTATCTTAATGTTATTACTGTTCTTTTCCTTGTTTCCTTTCTTCACTGGGCTATTTTCCCTGTTGGAGCCACTGGGCTTATAGCATCTTGCTTTTCCAACTAGGGTTGTAGCTTAGCAAGTAATAACAATAATAATAACAATAATAATAATAATAATAATAACAAGTGAGCAAGTCCTGAACGCGGACATGGTCCTCGTAGAGGACATACCTCCGCCAAGGTGACCTAGAGCGCCATATGTCCTAGAATCATGAATTGATGTGACTTCGACCTTCACATGACCTTGACCTTCACGTGACCTTCAAGTGACCTTGACCTTCACGTGACCTTGACCTTCACATGACCTTGGCTTCAAGTGACCTTGATCTTCAAATGTACTTGACCTTCACGTGACCTTGACCTTCAGGTGACCTTGACCTTCACGTGACCTTGACCTTCAAGTGACCTGCTTGACTTTTGACCTTCAAGTGATCTTTGTTCATTTGCCACTGATACTTAATATGACATTGATATAATGCACCAATATGACCTTGACCTTTGACCTTTATAAATTTGAACATCACCCATGGGTTGCGCCTGGACTAGGACTTCCCTGTTGGCTTATGCAAAAGTCAGTGCTTTATTTATGTCTCTTGATATGGCCACTTATGTCATAGTGACACCAGTGACCCCTGTGACCTTGACCTTGGGGTGACCTTGACCAAAATTTAATCAGTTCTTCCATACACATT
>NC_090762.1:26284426-26291926 GCF_036898095.1 Palaemon carinicauda
TGTCCCCGATATCTCTGAGTGGTTCAAAGGGCGGACGACACAACATTTTCAGGACCTTGGCCAGGTCCCATCTAGGCACTCTCCTGGCTTGGGGAGGGCAGGATTGTTCGAAACTTCTAATCAGCATCCCTATGTGTCTTGAGGTCCCCAGGTCGATGCCTTTCAGGAGAAAGACTTGGCCTAAGGCTGCTCGTACTCCTTTAATAGCCGGGATTGACATTCCTATTTTATCCCTAAGGTACACTAGAAAATCAGCTATGTCAGGGACCGAGGCTTTGAGAGGTCTTATTTGTTATGTCGCGCACCATTTCGTAAAGGCGGCCCACTTCGCCTGGTAGACTACGGTAGAGGATTTTCTTAGGTATAGGGACATCCTCTTGGCTGTGGAGGAGGAGTACCCCTCCTTCTTCAGGAGTCGCTCGATAGTCTCCAGGCGTGAAGGCGAAGAGAGAGAGGGTTGTCGTGGAACCTGAGGAAGTGCGGTTGACTCAGTAGATCTGACCTGGGGGGCAGAGGCCATGGCGGATGGCTTGCCAGGTCTTTCAGATCCGCAAACCACTCTCTCTCCGGCCACCAGGGCGCTACCAAAGTCATCTTTAGGTTTTGGGAGGTTCTTACTCTGTTGAGCACTTGTCTTAGCAGCGTGAAGGGGGGAAAGGCATAAACGTCCAGGTTGTCCCACCTGTGCTGGAAGGCGTCTTCTAGGGCTGCTCCTTCGTCTGGTACCGGGGAGCAATAAACCGGTAACTTGGCGTTGAGCTTTGTTGCGAATAGGTCTATCACCGGGGAGCCCCAGCGTTGAAGGATGAGTCTGGCCACCGCTGGTTGTAGGGACCATTCTGTCCCTACTATCTGACCTATCCTGCTGAGGCCGTCGGCTAGCACGTTCCTTTTCCCGGGGATGAACCTTGCCAGCAGTGTTACCTGGTGTTCGTCCGCCCAGTGCAAGATGTTTACGGTGAGGTCGCACAGTTCCTTCGACTTCATGCCCCCTTGTTTCTTGATGTAGGCTACCACCGTGGCGTTGTCGCACATTAGGGCCACGGTGTTTCCCTTCAACCGACTTGCAAAGTGCAGACATGCCTTTTGTACTGCTTTTAGCTCTAGGACGTTGATGTGGAGATGCTTTTCGGTCTCTGACCAGGTCCCGCTTGCTGTTTCCTCCCGCAGGTGGGTTCCCCACCCTAGGCTGGAGGCGTCCGTGAACAGGAGAAACTCGGGGGGACAGGACCCGAGGGGCATCCCCTTGAGGGAGTTCGACTGGCATCGCCACCAATTCAAGGCTGCTTTCGTGTCCGGGAGGACTGGGATCGATGTTTTCTGAGAGCCTGTCTGGGACCATAGAGCCTTGAGGTTCCATTGTACGGGTCTGAGCCGTATCTTCCCTTGGGGGACTAGCTTCTCTAATGAGACCAGATGGCCTATCAGCCTCTGCCAGTCTTTCGCTTTCCTGGGAAGCCCCGACAGGAACGGCTGGATGATCTTGACGAGGTTCTGTATCCTGTCTTCCGAGGGGAAGGCCTTCCCCTGCACGGTGTCCAACGTCATCCCCAAGTACCCCATTTTGTTGGATGGCGTTAGGTTCGATTTCTCCAGGTTGATAATGATTCCCAGACTCCTGCAGAAACGGAGGAGGTCCTTTCCTTGCTCTTCCAAGAGGGCCTTTGAACTGGAAAGGAGCAACCAGTCGTCCAGGTACCTGATGAGGCGGATACCTCGTTCGTGAGCCCATACTGAGACTGTCGCGAAGACCCTCGTGAATACCTGAGGGGCCGTCGACAGTCCGAAGCAGAGGGTCCGGAACTGCAGGATCTGGGAGCCCCATTTTACCCGGAGGAACTTCCGACTCGACGGGTGGACCGGAATTTGGAAGTACGCGTCCTTGAGGTCGACCGTCATCATAAAATCTTTCTCCCTCAAGGACATCAGGACGGATTTTGGGGTGTCCATCTTGAAGTCCGTCTTCTTGACGAACCTGTTGAGGGCCGACAGGTCTATCACCGGTCTCCACCCCCCCGTTGCTTTCTCCACCAGGAACAGGCGGCTGTAGAAGCCTGGCCCTGGGAGAAGGACTTCTTCCATGGCTCCCTTTTCCAACATGGAGGAAACTTCTTTTTGCAGGGTAGCCCTTTTCAACGGGTCCCTGGGAGCTAACCATTCTGTTTGGGTGGCTGGAATAAGAGGGGGTGAGTCCGCTATGAAGGGGATCCTGTAGCCTTCTTTCAGGACGGACACCGTCCAAGCATCCGCCCCATACGTTTTCCATGCTTGCCAATAGGGTCTGAGGCATCCCCCAACCCGAGGCTTGGGCAGGAGTAGGGGGCCTCTCCCTCTACCTTCTCCTAGAGGGGCGGCCTGATCTGCCCCTCTTCGAGGCGGAGTAACCCGACCTGAAGGAGCTGGCAGAAGCTGTAGCTCCCCTGCGGGAGGGCTGAGGAGTTGATGTCCAGGAAGAGGCGGGGGCGTCCCTCCTCGAAGAGCTGGGGACAGCCTGAGGGGTCACGGCACTATCCGAGACTGACCTCCTATAAGGAGGCCTCCTGGAGGATGTTTGCTTGGGGACGTTGGTTTCTCTCCTCTTGGACACCTTCTCCATCAGCACTTCTAATTCCTTCAACGGAAACAGGGACTCGCCTCCTAGGGGTAGGGTGCGAATCACTCGCGCCTGTCTGTCCAGGATTTTCCTTGACACTTTGGAAAGCACTGTGTCCCGCTTCCGGAGGACCCAGTTGGCCGTCAAGGAGAGTGCCTGATACGCCATAAATTTGAGAGCTTTCCCCCCGGAGGTGAGAACGTCTGACAGGAGACCTTGTTGTTCCGGGTCGTCGGGGTCTGTGGAGGCCTGTACATTAACTAACGTGGAGGCCCACCAGTCCAGCCATGAAGAGACGTTAATCATGTCCCTCGACATCTCCTCCATCATGCCTGCTTCAGAGGCCGAGAAGGACACAGGGGCTGAGCTGGCCCTTTCGTCCGAGCCGCCTTGTCCTAGGATATCCACGGCTGAGTCCACTCTACAGGGGCCTGGGCGTCGCCCTTCCGGGATATAAACTTTGGCCTGTAGTTTAAGACCCTGGAGGAGTTTGGAGGCACTCTGGGACCTGGGGGCCTCCGCAGTGCTGGCCACCAAGTTGTCGATGTACTCCTGCCCAAGTACTAGGTCTGGGGCGAGAGGCAGGGCCAGAGAGGACTTCGGAAGGACGTCCCGGTGCGTGTATCTCAAGAGGCTCGACCTCCAGGTATTCACCTTCGTCGCCGCGGGTTCCGGAATCCCATGGATCCTTCTGACGAGGCCTACCACTCTTCCGTAGGCAGAGTCCTCCGACGGGGAAACCTCGCCTCCGTTGACCGAGGCATCGGCTTGGCTGAGGGGAGCCGTGCTTGGGTGGTAAACTGGCCGCTCCCTACTAGGTCCCAGGGAGGCCGTCCCGCAACCGTAGGGCGCACCGTACACGGTTGGGTCTCGCCGTGTGGCGGGTGCCACCGACTCCGGGAGGCCTTTCGACTGGCCCAAGGCTCTGGACGCGGAGGACACGGTCCCGGTGGGAAGACCCGACCCCGGCAACCGGTCCTTCCTGCTCGACGTCCGACCCAGCTGGGCTGGTTCAGTCGGGCTGTCTTCTCGGAAGCGCGCTTCCTCCCGCCGGGCGGGGTGAACCGAAGGCCTCGAGGACTTGTGCCTGAGAGTGAGGTCCTTCTTGCGTGGCCGGTCGAGCGGTTCCATGTTGTATGTAGGCAGTGACAACTTGGAGGCTCGATCACTGGACCGAGAGTCTGGAGAGCGGTGCTTCCTGGACTCTCCTGGGGGGACGTAGAACCATTCGCCGCCGCCGGGAGAGACCTCCCTCTTGTACTTACGGGCGTGAGAGCGTGGCCGCTTCCTACTGTGCCGCGACCTCGACCTGGAGCGGGAACGATCACTATCGGTCCGCTCTCTCTTACGGTGCCGTTTCTCCCTGCGTTCTCCCCCGGAGGATGAGTCTGCTTCCGAAGAGTCCGAGGGTGCCACATTCCTCACGTAACGACTGCTCGAGTGATGCGCAGGGGAGGCCCTTCGCCATCGACCGTCCGAGACAGGGTGCTGGAGAAAGTCCTCGGGAACTGCTGTGGATACCGAGGGTACCGAGTCCACTCTGTCCCTGCTAGAAGGCCATGGACCCAGGGATACGTCCATCCTTAGCGGAGACCTCCCTGGAGTCTTCGGTAACTTCCACCCGAAGGCGTCGCTACTCGGGCGACGAATTCTCGCGTGGTTCTCTTCTGGCGGGGGGGAACCCGACGCACCGGCCCACGCGGGCGGGGGGGAGTCTGAGATCGCCACACTGCCCCATACCGGGTCTTCTGAGGAAGCGTGATCCCCTGCCACGTGGCCCGATTCGCCCGAAACACTCGCGGCCCTTCCTTTTACTCCCGAGGGGCCAGCCCTTGGTTCCTCCCTCACACTGGGTTCACCTGGGAGGACACTATGGCTAACAATCACACTGGGGGCTTGTTGGCCACTCCTCTGCGAAGGAGACGGAGAGGCCGAGGCTTCGTCGGACCGATCACTGACCGACTGTAAGGAGGACACGCCACTCACTTTCTTGGGGGAACGCTTAGACGACTTCTTTTTCTTTGTACTATATCGTACCCACTGAATGCCGTCCCAACTCACGCACTCGGGACATGTGTCCGAGGAGGAACAAACTTTACCCCTGCACGTGGAACAAAGGGAATGTGGGTCCACTTCTGGTTTAGAGAGGAAAGCCCCACACGACTTTCCTGCTCTAGGACCAGGACAACGACGCACGTTCTCCATTGTTCGCACACGAAGGTCAACACTAACGAGTTACAGAAAACCTGGATAACTCAAGGGGAACGGACTGAGAACACTTTGCGAAAACGCACTATCGCAGAAAAAACACAAGTCCGTACACTGGGAACACGTGGGATCACAACGCGCCAAAGGATCGAGAGTTTAAGCGAGAGAGTGAGATGTTTCGCATCTCACGACCAAGGACTTAATGAGATCCTGACCCGGGAAAAGCAGTGACCTGCCCTAATCCGGGCCGCAGGAATTATCCTGGCGGCGGGGGTAGGAACTATCGGGAGCGAGATAGGGGGGGTAGCGCGGGAAATCTTGGTCGAGATTGAGAGAGGTCAAGGACCCTCCGAAGAAGTAATTCGAGGTAAAGTATTCGTGTCGGAACAAATATACTTTATAAACTATAAACAATTTAACAAAACAAGAGGAAGCGAAATAGAATAAAATAGTGTGCCCGAGTGTACCCTCAGGTACAGAGGCTATGGCACTACCCAAGAGTAGATATTGATTGATTGAATGATTGATTTAAGGTTTTCAGGCATCCTGACATCTAAGGTCATTGACGCCGATATCATTTAGTTTATATATACAAATGAATTAAAGATTATTCAATTAAAACCGTGAAAGTTGGATGTAATTATAAACGTTATATAGTTTTCAGAAGACCTGCTTCTAAAATAAATCTAAAAATGCCACTTGCATAGTAGGACACATCATGTCCAAGAATCTTGGCGAGGATGAACCTGCCACCCTCACCTCGAGCCTCAAACAAATATCTATTCCTTAAGTTATTATAATTGGGGCATTCGGTCAACAAATGCCTCACTGTTAGAGGTACTAAACAGTCATCACAATACGGTTGGTGTTGGCCCTTCAGCAGAAACTCGTGTGTCGCCCGAGTGTGACCAATACGGAGACGACAAAGAGAAGTTTCCCATTTTCGGGGCATCATGTTATACCTCCAAGGAGATATGACATTTGTTACTCCTCTCATTTTATTGCCATCTAGACTATCCCAGTGCTGTTGCCATTTATTACAAAGCAATTTCTTGATGTTAGGTAGGAACTCGCCAAGAGTAGAGAACAATGGTTTGATTTTGGAGTGTCCTCCTAGAAGAACTGCTTACCATAGCTTGATAATGTATATAAGGATGCGGTTATCATAAATAGTAACTAGAGGGGCACTCTCGACCTTGACCTTGAGCTCAACATGTATTAATTGGTGTGGATTTTCATACACCCAAATATCAACCAAGTTTGAAGTCTCTGTGACGATGATGTCCAAACTTAAGGCTGATGACGTAAATTGGACATTTTGCTTGACCGTGACATTGACCTTTGACCCTGACCTTTAAAAATTATATCATTTCCAGCATTTTACATAACAATAAATCCCTGCAGGTTTCACTCCACTACAACTAAATTTGTGGCCAGGAAGCTATTCAGTAACAACCACACACGCATACACACAAACAGGGCCGAAGATATAACTTCCTTCCAACTTCGTTGGCGGAGGTAAAAACAGTGAACAATTGTGCATTGAAATTGAAATGATTACTAAAATATTAAAAAAGGACATTTGCTCACTGAAATAAAACTGACAATAAAATCATACTGTACGTTACTTATAAATTACATGATTGAAATCCATGTGTGTGTGCGTGTGTGTGTGTTGGAAGGATAGGTTTAAATAAAACGCAGTCAGACTCATTACTGTTTTATGGATAACATCACAATATGTACATTTAGACACCACTGGACATTGCTATATACAGAGCTTTAAATGGCCAACCTAATAGAAAAAGGTCATAAATATAGTATTTAGGGGTCCTTTTTTCATGATAATGCTATTGGCCAACTAATTTCAAAAAGGCCAAATTTGAGGATTTTTTTTGGCCTGAAAAAAGGCCAACCTGGCAACTCTGATTATAACCACCTATACAATACTGAAATAGTTTGCTCAGTCGGTAATGACTCGGAATCCACGGTAATCACTAAAGCCAGTGTCTAAGCTAAGGTGTAAAGCATAAAATTTTAACAACATATTTAGAAAATATGGCACAACTATGATTTCAACAGAAATATATATATATATATATATATATATATATATATATATATATATATATATATATATATATATATATATATATATATATATTTAAAGGTTTAAAAGGTCGCTCATGAATGGCAGAGGCAAAGGAGAGTGACATTATCTTTCAAGCAGCACAGTGCCCCGTAGACTGATTATATATATATATATATATATGATCAGGGCCCAAGCCCCCTCTAGATCCAAGCCAGGACCAAGGAGGGCAAGGCAATGGTTGCTGATGACTCAGCAGATAGTCCTATAGGCTCCCCCAAGCCCCCCATCCTTAGCTCATAAGGACGGGGAGATAGCAGCGGCCAAAAAAACTAACGAATTTGAGCGGGACTCGAACCACAGTGTGGCATTCACCAGTCAGGAACGTTACCACATCGTTATTATATCTGAATGGTGAATATATTATTGCAGGTAAAACTAGGTACTGAATATTTCAAGATATAAAGTAACCACATCTATAAATGGAACATTTACAACAAAAGCAATAACATTTATAACACGAGGGGTACTTAGTAGAGTGCAGATCTCCGCCGCAGCAGCTTATTTCTCGACCTTGACCTTGGCCTTTGACCTGAACATGTATTGATTG
>NC_090762.1:26299426-26304426 GCF_036898095.1 Palaemon carinicauda
TCATTAAGCTGAAAGACTGGCGAATACGTTTCCGACTTCTGGAATAAATATTTTGTTTTGTGTAATAGTTTTTATGATTTTATGTGTTGAACACACAGTATATATACATATGTGCGCTTTCAGGACACATTTCTCCAATACATTTTTCATTAAAAGCGATTGCCTTAGTGGCTGCAAAGTGTCTTCTCAGGTGAGGAAATACGAGGATTCCTATAGTAAACACACTGACGTCACCAAGGCAATCTCCTCTAATACACACACACACACACACATATATATATACATATATATATATATATATATATATATATATATATATATATATATATATATATATATATATATATATGCATATATATGTACATACACACATATATATATATATATATATATATATATATATATATATATATATATATATATATGTATGCATATATATGTACATATACATACATATATACAGTATATATATATATATATATATATATATATATATATATATATATATATATATATATATATATATATAGTGTAAGCACTTGAAAAGCACCTCCCTTCAATAACTAAAATAATACAATATACACTATTTCCTCACAATCTTTCCTTATAAAACTGAAGCATCCGACACAAGCGTTATAAAACAAGGTAATACTTGTTTTACCACAGCCATTATTTAACCACTTACATCCCCATCACATCAGCACTATAATTTCAGCCTAAAATCCTTGTGGCATAAAGGTCATTTTATCTTAAATTTCAGCTTAAAACTCATATGGAGGAAAGGAATTGGTTTTGAAATTATTCACAAAAATAAAAAAAATCTATGTAATATCTAAAGATTAAAAAGGAATATCCTCTAAATAAATTACATCTAACCAAATATAATTTGATAATCTTAAAAACGTACAGCAAACGATGAAGTTCAATTTAAAGTAATTTCACCTATGTGGATAGGAGTACTGAATAAACAGGATTTCCTGGTACATCTCTTTCTGGGAAGGCGCACCCTTTCACACCCTTACTTCGCTAGGAATTTCTACGTGGAGCCCCATCCACCACCTCTGACGTATCTCCTTACAATGTCTGATTTGGTTACTCGTGGTCAGTAGGGGGTGTGCCACGGTGCACTTACTCAGTGCAAGGTGTGACAGGAATTACTGTGTCCAACTGTACATCAATCATAAAAAGTGACATAGATACCATGAGGAAAAGATCTTTCAAATAGAAACAATATAAGGAAATATTTCAAATAAAAACAAAATGATGAAAAGATCTTTCAAAAAAAAAAAATGGGGAACAGATCTTTCAGATAAAAACAAAATGAGGAAAAGATCTTTCAAATAAAAACAAAATGAGGAAAAGATCTTTCAGATACAAAGATAATGAGGATAAGATTTTTAAAATAAAAACAAAATGGGGAACAGATCTTTCAGATACAAACGAAATGAGGAAAAGATCTTTCAAATAAAAACAAAATATAATGAGGAAAAGATCGTTCAAATACAAACAAAATGAGGAAATCTTTCAAATACACACAAAATGAGGAAAAGATCTTCCAAATACAAACAAAATGAGGTAAAGATCTTTCAAATACAAAGAAAACGAGGAAAAAATCTTACAAATAAAATAAAAATATATGTTATATCTAAACTAAAGCTACAACTCGCTTTCAAATTTTCACTATTAAAGATGACCTGTCAATTCATAAAGGACTCCATAATAACATTGAAGATTACCTGACAATCAGAAACGACTCTACAATAATATATATAGTATATATAATATATAATATATATAATAATATATTTTGTATATATAATTACAAACATCTATCATACACAGAACCTGCAGACAAATTCCAAGAAATTCCTACAAATAATTCCACACAAAACTCTAGATAAAGGTCAACAGGAATTTTAACAATTAGTATTTTATTCTATTCTCTCACAAATAGACGTTTTTTTCTAAGCAAAACTACAATAAATTTTAAAATTACTATAAATTGAGATTAAAAATGATGTGGCATGGACTCGTCCTCGATATGTGCCCCAGAAGAAGCTAATGTTGCCCCAGTGGGTACGTAAATATGGATTTCCACCCTCGGAGGACTCCGCAGGGGTACGTCCAAGGGGTCCTCAAAATCCTCCAAATCGCTTTCCGTCGTCGGTTCAGTGCTGTCGTCGAGCTGCCTACCAGAAATAACACTTGGAGTCTTGGAACTCCCATTAGACTCTAAGGGCTGCGCTGACTTGCCCCTCTGTCGGGCCTTCCTGTGGGAGGTAGGCAGCTTCTTTAACCTGTGATAGAGAGAGGCGTAGCCATGCAGCGTCGAGGACGGCCTTGGAAACAGCGTCCGGTTGAGGTACTGCTTGACTTCCCTGGCTGCCGCTGTGGAAGTTGCGTTGTTACTGCCAGTGGCCTCCAGAGAGGCGCTTCGCGTGCCACCTGCAGAGGAAGACATCTTCCTTGCGTACGTGTCTCGGGTTAGGAAGAGGGCCGGAGCCTTTAAGCCGAGTCCCTTGTTGGCACTTAGACGGGAAGTCAAGTAGGGGAACGTGGAGGAAGAAATGTAGGAAGGGGAAGATGAGGCAAAGCCTTTGCCTCCTCTGTATCCTTCGAAGGATTCCGTCGTCAGCAGACTGATGCTATCCCCGCCGTGCCAGGAGAGGGTCGTCGTGCCCGTATCGCTTGCCCTCCGAGGCCAAGGCGAGGTCGGGGACTCGCCCGAAAAGTGTCTTCTCCTCGGGCGGTGATGGTGGTGGTGGTGGTGCTGACGAAGGTGGTGATGACGGTGAATGTGGGGGAGGGGGAGCGGAGGAAGGCGATAGTGGCACTTGCTGAGGGCTGGTTTGCTGGCACTTTCCCAATGAAAATTCCTTCCGTCAGGGACAACACTCACGGACATTATCCGAGGCCGAGGAGGAGGAGGAGGAGGCAGGGTCAAGCCTTTGGGGTCCTCGGTGGAAGAGATTTCTGTCTGATGGTACAATGAAATCACGCCGTTCTGACGGGAGGGAGCCTCAAAATCTAACTGGTCAAATATTATGAGTGCCTTAGAAATCACTGGATTGTTACAGGTCTAAGTATTGTTAACAAATTCGTCAAATATTATAAAACTGTCTCAAAAATCACTGGACCTTCACATTCAGGTCTATGAATTGTTAACGAATTCGTCAAATATTATAAAACTGTCTCAGAAATCACTGGACCTTCACATTCAGGTCTATGTATTGTTAACGGATTCGTCGAATATAAAACAGCCTTACGAATTCGTCAAATATAAAATTTTCTCTGAAATCACTGCACCTTCTCGTACAGGTCTCTGTATTGTTAACGAATTAGTCTATTATCATAAAAATTTCTTGAATATCACTGGATTTTCCCGCACAGGTTCATAAATCGTTAAAGAATTATTCATTAATTAAAAAAAAGGTCTTATAAATCACATAATTTTCACGTAGAGGTCTATGTATAGCTGAGGAATTAGTCAACAATTATACAAACGTCTTGGGAATCACTGGATCTTCACGTACAGGTTCGTGTATCGTTAACGATTTTATTGCACAGCAAAATAACCTCCCGAGGCTTAACTTTCCTTCCTCGCAGAAGATTAATTCCAGCAAATTTGCTGATGAGAAAATAGGCCACAATCAGCCACCATAAAACACCAGCCAAACTTACGATCAAACAGCGGATTTCCTCCCCCTTATTTAATTGTTCCATTTATCTTTCTTATCAGCTCAATTTAATGCAATTAGAGGCAACGTTAGTGTTTTTCATCTTGGAAATCCTTCAGCGTTTAATGGGACCAAGAGGTGTTTATAGCCTCTGGACAAACAAACACACACACAGAAACAGGCGAAAATGGCAGGGCAAGACTGGCAGCAGAAAACCGGGTGAAAAATTGTGTAAAAAAATCTCAGCATAAAAATCAAATGTTTTCTTTTCTAATTAGAGCTCAAATGTTAAATTATAACACAAATACTAAATTCAGATTTAGCAGATTCAACTTCACTTGAGTATTAGAAATAGCCTTTTCGTGAATGGGTAATATAGACAAGTTTATATGTTTGCATAGAGGAAAGTTAAAACTATAGTAAAAAAAAATGTGGCGAATAGGGGACCTCAAAATATCGATTGCAAAATTATTATAATTTTCAATATACTTATTTTTCTTTCATTGAATTCTTTTTTTAATAAAAGTTATAAATAATTCAGAAGTCTTTCAATCCATCAACGATAAGTTTAAAACCGTATCTCTTATGGTAAATGATATGGGTGAAAAAGGTACCTCAAAATATCTATTTCAAAATTATCATAATTTTCAATATACTTATTTTCCTTTCATTCCAATTTTAAAATTATTTTCTTCAAATACAAACTATCAATAAGACAAAAGTGTCTTTCAATCCATCGACGATTAGGTGTTCGAAAGACCGACCGAAGACGTGAAAACGAAGAGGTGCCAATCCTCCCAAGGCAAAGGAGATCAGACTCAGTGCCACTCCTGACACCACTATGACAGCAGTGGGAATGAGAGACGGGATCCTTAGACACAGAAGAGACGGAAGGGGAAGAACGGGTAGGGCGGAGGCACTACCTCCCTTACTCCCCGCCACCCCTGCAAGGCCGTCCATCCCCTGTGGGGGGCGCGTCTCCCGCCCATATCATCAGTGGGAGCTTAGAGTCGCTCCGCATAATGCCTTCAGATTAGCGCAATCACTATTATTATTATCTTTTCGTCCATTTTCTTCTCCTTTTTTTTTTCTTACAATTTTCAGGCAATTCACATGTTTCCTGATCGTTTCTTTTTTATTTCACGAAAGGCGTTTATAATTTACAAACTCAAACACACTTTTTTTAAATATATATTTTTCTTAGTAACTGTAGTGATTCTTATTACTGTATGATTGTTTTCAATAGTTGTATTCACTCTTTGCAATTATACTTGGCTTCCCTGTCATTATTTTGTCCAATGTTTACACTTATTCATTATATAT
>NC_090762.1:26309426-26318445 GCF_036898095.1 Palaemon carinicauda
GTTAAGAGCGTCTTTTCTCAGCCTTTTGGAATTTTTCCCCAAGAAAAAAAAGAAAAAAAAATATATAAAATGTCCAATTATGAAATATGGCTACAAAATCGTTACGGAACTAATTATCGCAATCATATAAACAAAATTGAAGGCAATACTAAGTTAATGCGTTCTTTGTTCCAACACGAAACTTTTTTTTATGTTTCCTGTTATTATAATTTCCAAGAAAAACCGTGCTTGCAAGCAATCATCTCAGCCAGTATAGATATGAAAGTGCTTTCTTTGTCTTTCTCTAAAGATATAAAAATCGAACATCTTTTTTTACGTAATTGAAAAATATAAACAAATAAATCAAGAGGCCATGTCAATTATACAAAATAGATTTCAGAGTTTTTCTTAAGCTCATCTTCACATTAACGGTTTTTTAACCATATATAAAAATTTCCAGACTTGAATTGATAGTGCATAATTGCATATTAGTAATGCATTTTAAAATGCAACCTAATACTGTGTATCTATATAACTGTAAAGAAAATCCCAAGCTAATTTGATATAGTACACATTTCTCTCTCTCTCTCTCTCTCTCTCTCTCTCTCTCTCTCTCCTCTCTCTCCTCTCCTCTCTCTCTCTCTCTCTCTCTCTCTCCTCTCCTCTCTCTCTCTCTCTCTCTCAAATACTCTAATGCTAAAGTTTATTACATCCGCAGACAATCTTCATGGTAGACAAAATTCCTTGTAATACTGAGGACATTGCAAATACAATATTAATTTTAATGGGTCGAGAGCTTTTGTATAATTCTAAGAAATACAGAAATAATCTATGATTGCCCGACGTACAGTGACGGATATTTAAATAGTATTGGATGATCACACATTACTAAATGAGTATGTTATACATATACACTTATACACACATATACAGTATTTATAATAAAATAAATTACTGATAATGCCTATTAAGACTATGGCATAACCAAATTACTAAGCTCAAAGACGAGAGAGAGAGAGAGAGAGAGAGAGAGAGAGAGAGAGAGAGAGAGAGAGAGAGAGAGAGAGAGGAGAGAGAGAGGAGAGAGAGTATTTATATATATGATAAAATAGAAAGCTGGGCTTTATTATTTTCAATAAAAAATAATAAAAATCAATACAAAAAAATATAAGGATAATTTTGGCCAAAATTGTTCCACGGCTGAGTTCCAATTTTTTTTTTTTTTTTTTTTTTTACCTGAATATCAAAATTACAGTTTGCCCTTTTGTTATGTTACAGAGAGGCACCGTTACGTAATAGCAGAATTTATTATTATTAATTATTAATACCTAATTATCAATCATTAATCATTAATCAATAAGCATTAATCATTAATTATTAATTATTATTATCATTATTATTAGCTAAGCTCCAACCCTAGTTGGAAAAGCAAGATGTTATAAGCCCAAAGGCTCCAACATGGAAAGATAGCCCAGGGAGGAAAGGATATCAGGAAATAATTAAACTACATGAGAAGTAATGAACAATTAAAATATTTTGAGAACAGTAACAACATTAAAACAGATATTTCATAAATAAACTATAAGAAAACTTATGTTAGCCTGTTCAACATAAAAACATTTGCTGCAAGTTTGAACTTTGGAAATTCTGCCGATTAACTACCCGATTAGGAGGATCATTCCACAACTTGGTCACAGCTGGAATCAAACTTCTAGAATACTGTGTAGTATTGAGCCTCATAATGGAGAAGGCCTGACTATTAGAACTGACTGCATACCTAATATTACGAACAGGATGGTACTGTCCGGGAAGATCTGAATTAGGAAAAATCCAATTAGGAAAGTATTCTGTTACGAAGGTTAATAAATTAAGGAATAAAATAATCTCAAGAGTATCAGGAAAAATAAACTATGATGGTTTATAAAATAAATAAATTAATAGGTCATTTATCTATATGATGAAAAATAATGGATTATCACAAGAGAACAGATTTCAGACATATTAGAAAAAAGGAAAAGAAAGCATGATAATCTATAAATATTATTTAATAAGATTAATGTTAATGTATGATAATTAAATGCGCTTTGATATATATATAATATATATATATATATATATATATATATATATATATATATATATATATATATATATATATATATATATATTTATATATATATATATATATATATATATATATATATATATATATATATATATATATATATATGCACATATACACATATTTACATACTTGCAGAGAGAGAGAGAGAGAGAGAGAGAGAGAGAGAGAGAGAGAGAGAGAGAGAGAGAGAGAGAGAGAGAGAGATGAAATATAAGTATACAGTATGTCTGAGGCCTTTCCTTTCTGTGAACTAGTTACAGCTGTTCAGCTGATGATATATATATATATATATATATATATATATATATATATATATATATATATATATATATATATATATATATATATATATATATATTAATCTATATATATATATATATATATATATATATATATATATATATATATATATATATATTCACAAAGAACCATAAACATTGGAAAACCCTAAACTCAGAAAAGACCAACCACAGCATCAACCAAGTTTGACACGAAAGGGTTCCTTTCCCCCACTGCAAAGTGCCAACACGTCTAAATGACCTATCCTGACTGACGTGAGACGAAATTACATGTCAGACAGTACCTTTTGCTCGAAGCTATTTCTTCAAGAACAATTTCTTCCTTTTTTTTTTACTTTTGGGTGATTCGTGGTATTCTAGTTTTATTACAGGCTTTTTTTTCTATTATCATCCTATTACATTTTATTTTGGCAATTGAGTAAGAATAGAATTTAGGTTATAAAACACTGCTTCCTAAACTCGTTTGAATGTAAATTAAATTCTGTATGATACTAAACACACAAAAAAAGGGGCGATGTTGAATTGCAGCTAACCGATGAATGTGACAGCAACTTTGGATTGTTTTTCTCTGCCACTTTCAAACTTTCTATTTATAGAACATTAATGTATATGTTGGCTTGAAATACTATAGTCAATTCTTTTTAGTGAGGCAGATTTGCACGGACTCAAAGGGGGCTTTTAGCTCGGAATAGTTTCTTGATCGCTGATTGGTTGGACACGATAATTTCAACCAATCAGAGAGTAGGAAACTTTTTCGATCTAAAAGGGCAGCGCTGAAAGTCAGTGCAAGTGCGCCTCATTAAAAAAGTTGAGTATAGATAATTAGGGCAATGTCACTGTCCCTTGCCTCAGCCATTCATGAGGGAACTTGAAACTGTTAAACTTTTAAATGTTTTTAGTATATAATTCTGTCATACATTTTAAAAAATAATAATTAAAATATATATAAGAAAAAGTTTAGTATGCTTTTCTATACAATTTCCCTACTGTATTAAAAAAAATTGTCGCCTTTACGAGGATATTGTTATTGAATATATATCCAAAACTATGAGGGGGAGTTTTGTCATTATCCTGTCTGTCTGTCTCTCTCTGTCTGTCTGTCTGTCTGTCACCAAAGGCTCACTCTTGAGAATTTAAAATAAGCAAAAAAAAATACGAGGAAACACATTGTTGATATATATATATATATATATATATATATATATATATATATATATATATATATATATATATATATATATATATATATATGTATATGTGTATATATATATATAGATATATATATATATATATATATATATATATATATATATATATATATATATATATATCCTCATCAGCTGTTGTTCGTCCACTGCGTGTCAAAGGCCTCAGACATGACCTTCCACTCGTTTCTGTGCATGGTCTTTCTATGCCGGTCTATACTAGAAAATTTTCTTAGATCATCAATCCATCGTCTTTTCATCCTTTCCCTACTTTTAAAATCTTTAGGGACCCATTTTGTTTTTCATATATATATATATATATATATATATATATATATATATATATATATATATATATATATATATATATATATATACATATATACATATACATATATATACATATATATACGAAATATATATATATATATATATATATATATATATATATATATATATATATATATATAGGTATATATATATATATATATAGGTATATATATATATATATATATATATATATATATATATATATATACCGGTATATATATATATATATATATATATATATATATATATATATATATATATATATATATATATATATATATATATATATATATATGAACATATATCACAAGCACACGTGATTTTAATTAATGTAAATATCACCCACGAATGGCATTTAATACCGAATTCTATCTTGGGAATATATATATATATATATATATATATATATATATATATATCCACTTGGAATTCATTTTATGGTAACAGCTTCTGGCCGGGTGGGGATTCGAACCACCACCTGTACGGCTGGAAACCATGCTGGCAGGGACCCTACCGATCTCTCTTGATAGATCAGTCGGTAGGGTCCCTGCCAGCATGGTTTCCAGCCGTACAGGCGGTGGTTCGAATCCCCACCCGGCCAGAAGCTGTTACCATAAAATGAATTCCAAGTGGATATATATTCCCAAGATAGAATTCGGTATTAAATGCCATTCGTGGGTGATATTTACATATATATATATATATATATATATATATATATATATATATATATATATATATATATATATATATATATATATATATATATATATATACCGGTATATATATATATATATATATATATATATATATATATATATATATATATATATATATATACCGGTATATATATATATATATATATATATATATATATATATATATATATATATATACATATACATATATATATATATATATATATATATATATATATATATGATAAATTTTGCACATTTAGACGTGTTTTTCTTAATCAATAGCACATATATTTTAATACATTAATGTCTGGATTCTTTAATCGACTTGGGGATCATAGTCCCAAGGCGGAACCACTCAAAGACAATAGCTTCTGACCGGCCGGGAATAGAACCCTGGTCCATGTAACTTGTAATGACAGAGACATAGCCACGAAGAAAAGCTTCCTGGACCAGGGTTCGATTCCCAGCCTGTCAGAAGCTATTGTCTGTGAGTAGTTTCGCCCTGGGACTCTGATCACGAGGTCGATAAGAGAATCCAGACATTAATGTATAATATGTTTATATATATATATATATATATATATATATATATATATATATATATATATATATATATATATACATATGCGTATATAAATGTGTATATATACAATATATTTATAAATATAATATATATGTATATATATATATTATATATATATGTATGCAGATATATTATATATATGTATATATTTATATATACATATACTGTATATATGTATATAAACACATACACATATATATGTATATACTTATATATATATATATATATATATATATATATATATATATATATACATATATACATGTATATACATACATACGCGCAGTATATATACAAATAAAAAAAAACTGCCAGAAAGAACCCTCTCACACCAAGAACTGTGACAGTGACGAGCCTTCTGGGAACAGCAGCACAGACTCGGCAAGGTGTGAATTTACGGTGGCATAAAAGCAATGACAGTCCATAAAAAAAACCCTCGTGACCTGGCTCAACGAGATTTGCAATTGAAGGGATTTGACGCCATGGGGGTCATCTCTGGTGAGAGAGAGAGAGAGAGAGAGAGAGAGAGAGAGAGAGAGAGAGAGAGAGAGAGAGAGAGAGAGAGGAGAGAGAGAGAGAGAGAGAGAGAGAGTTTGGTGGAAGACAAAGGAAGGGATTAGTTTTTTTTTTTATATATGTTGGTTGTTTGAATGTGTGTGATATACTACTACAAATATGGCTACAATAGCAACAACAATAATAACAACAACAACAAGAAATGTAACTATAACAACAAATATATCCACAGAAACAAAATTAGCTATAACAACAATAAATGTATCAATAACAACAATAATTGTAGCTACAACAACAAAATTAGCTATAACAACAATAAATGTATCAATAACAACAACAATTGTAGCTACAACAACAAAATTAGCTATAACAACAATAAATGTATCAATAAAGACAACAATTGTAGCTACAACAACAAAATTAGCTATATCAACAAAAGTATCTACAACAATAACAAAATATGTAGCCGTCTCTAACCCATTGCAGGAGAAAGGCCTCAGATATATGCCTTTATTCATGTCTGTGGTTTGGCCATTTTCATCATCACGCTGGCTACTTCACATTGACAATAGTGGGAGACTTAAGCCTGATCGCTCACAGCAAACCAACCTAGTATGGGTGACCCTGACTAGTAGTTTTGCTGATCATAGCCATACGCGAACCCTTTCACTTAAAATTCTTTTATTTTGCGTTTATCAGTTTAAATTTAAAATTAGAATTAAAAACTTGATAAAAAAAAACTTGGAAGTAAGAGAGAAAATTGCAAGAGAAAAGAAAATTAAAACAAGAAAGGAAAAACTAAAAACGGAATGTTCAACTAAATATTGGTAAGGTAAGATTAAAAACGGAAAGGAAAAACTAAAAAAAATGGTAAGGAAAATTTTAAATAACGAAAAGGAAAAACTAAAAAAAATGTAAAGGGAAATTTAAAAAAGAAAAGGAAAAATAAAGTAAAAACTGAAAGGAAAAACTAAAACAACGTAAAGGAAAAATGAAAACAACAGCAAAAAAAATCTAAAAAAAAAAATGGAAAAGAAAAACGAAAAATCGAGAAAGGAAAGACAAAATCAGAAAAAAAAGAAAAAGAAACCGGAAAGGAAAAATTGAAAAAATAGAAAAAAAGAAAAAAAACTAAAACTTAAAAAAAAAAATTTAAAAAAAACGTAAAGAGAAACTAAAAAAACCGAAAGTAAAAATTTAAATAACGTAAATGAAAAAGTCATGAGTAAAAAAAATCTGACAATTCTTATTAGAAAAGTGAAAAAACACAAGAAAAGATAAAGTGAAAAGTCAAAATGAAAAAAAGGAAAATTGATTTCTTAAAAATTTGATGAATAATCCTCTTAAGAGAACCGAACAGAGCAACTGGAGAATTACAGATACCTTTATTATTATTATTATTATTATTATTATTATTATTATTAATTGCTAAGCTACAACCCTAGTTGGAAAAGGAAGATGCTATAAGCCCAGGGGCCCCAACAGGGAAAATAGCCTAGTGAGGAAAGGAAACAAGGAAAAATTAAATAATCTAAGAACAGTAACATTAAAATAAATATTTCCTATATAAACTATAAAAACTTCAACAAAACAAGAGGAAGAGAAACTAGATAGAACAGTGTGCCCAAGTGTACCCTCAAGCAAGAGAACTCTAACCCAAGACAGTGGAAGATCATGGTACAGAGGCTATGGCACTACCCAAGATTAGAGAACAATGGTTTAATTTTGGAGTGTCCTTCTCCTAGAAGAAACAATGAAGTGATAAAGAGACTAAATTAATTGATTGGTTATTGTTTGGCATCACAATGTCAAAGATCAGTGATTATGAAAACAGATTGGTTCAAATTATTCGTTCAGGAATCTTGGGGAAAAAGTGTACATTTCATCACTGGATATTTGAATCTTGTGAAATTTCATGTAGATTTCTTTATTGATTTTTGTGATTTATATGGGGACGAGATTATATGAATGTGTATAAGACAGGAGATGAATAATAACAATAATAAAAATAATAATAATAATAATAAATAATAATAATAATAATAATAAAAATAAAAATAATAATAATAAAATAATGATAATAATATTAATAATAATAAAATAATAATAATAATAATAATAATAATAATAATAATAATAATAATAATAATACTAAAATAATGATAATAACAACAACAACAATAATAATAATAATAATAATAATAATAGTAGTAATAATACTAATAATAATAATAATAATAATAATAATAATAATAATATCAATAATGATAATAATAAAATGATAATAATATTGATAACAATAATACTAATAATAGTAATAATAATATGGATAAAAAGCAGAAATAATAATAATAATAATAATAATAATATAATAATAATAATAATAATAATAATAATAATAAATGATGGGTAGAGACGATCGGGAAACCAGTCATAATAATAAATTCTCAATAATAATAGTTTTGGAAACCTAAAGATCTAGAAAAAAAATATATCGCAAAATCCATGGCAATCTATAAACAATAGTTCGGTTACTGGTTATTTTACGAGAGAGAGAGAGAGAGAGAGAGAGAGAGAGAGAGAGAGAGAGAGAGAGAGAGAGAGAGAGAATCTACTATATAGTATCAGATGGGTCTGCTCCTCTTCTTTTCTTCTCCGACGACAATTTACATACTGCCTAGAGTATTACTTTACAGAAAGGATTAAAAGAGACAAAAATCCTTTTAAAACTTGCACACATTCATGTTGACCGGACCAATTATTATTATTATTATTATCATTATTATTATTATTATTATTATTATTATTATTAAAAGCTAAGCTACAACCCTAGTTGAAAAAACAGGATGCTATAAGCAAACGGACTCCAACAGGAAAAATATCCTAGTAAGGAAAGGAAACAAAAAGAATAGTGTGCCTGAGTATACCCTCAAGCAAGAGAACTAACAGTGATTAGATTCTTCTTGAGTGACGTTAAGCATAAAAAACAATTGAAGAACAAATACACAAATAACAGCAGGCAAACAAAGACAGAGAAACAAAGCAACTGTAGAGAAACAAGGTCAATTAAACATACACACACACCTCTGATGACGATGACCTGGAGGCCTCATCACGTGTTCTAAAAGGGGGAGGGGGGAGTTCGAGGAGGAGGAGGGGTCAAGGTGCAGTCCCCCCCCCCCCCAACTCCCCTTCCTAGCTGTGAGCTTTTGTTCAACTGGGGGGGGGGAAGGAGGGGGTTTTTCTTGTCTATGATGCCATTGTTTCCTTGACTTGTTAAG
>NC_090762.1:26318945-26366445 GCF_036898095.1 Palaemon carinicauda
AAATTTAGAATCCTGGCTCAGTGGAAGATTTTATTCATTTTTGAACAGTAGGTTGTACAAAATTCAGTCATGTGAAGGTACTTGTAAGGACTTATATATATATATATATATATATATCCCTCTCTGAGTTAGAATACCTTAACGCGGTGAAGGGGTTTGTGAATCGCCATGATCAGCAAAGCTGAACTAGGACCACTTACACTAGGTTGGTTTGCAATGAGCAATCAGACTTAAGTCTTCCACTATTATCATTCCGCAGTGGCCAGCGTGGTAATGAAATGGACAAAACCCAAACATGATTGAGGACACGTTTGAAGCCTTTTTCCTGCAGTAGAATAGAAACTGATGCATTTGTTGTTTGTGTGTATAATATATATATATATATATATAATATAAATATATATATATATATATATAAATATATAATATATATATATATATATATGATTAAGGACATATTTGAAGCCTTTTTCCACACACACACACACACACACACACATATATATATATATATATATATGAATAAGGACATGTTTGAAGCCTTTTTCCATATATATATATATATATATGAATAAGGACATGTTTGAAGCCTTTTTCCATATATATATATATTATATATACACACATGCATACATAATTCCTTTTTCCTGCAGTGGACTATACATATAGTGATTTTACTCCTCTCTCTCTCTCTCTCTCTCTCTCTCTCTCTCTCTCCTCTCTCTCTCTCTCCATAATCGTAGTTTTTATATACACCCTCTAGTCATGCAAACGTTTACAAGCTAAAGTTGAAATTACCCATACCTCAAGTGTGCCTAAATGACGAGAGAACTTCTAGCTTCTATATTATGAAAATGAGCGTCTTGAACAACTGAACTCGTTCATTATTTGAACATACTTCTCGCACACGGAAGAAATTTGAGATTTTCCTGTTACGGAAAAAAGTTTTAAAAACCTTTATATCATTATTTACTCAAGTGTTTCGGTTGTGCTACTTCTTATAGTCCACCTGTAATGGGCCTTGTAAAAAAATATTATTACTATTATTTTCATTATCATTATTGTTATTACTATTATTACTATTATTATTATTACTACTACCATTATTATTATTATTATTACTAATATTACTATTATCATTATTGTTGTTGTTATTATCATTACTACTTCTATTATTATATTATTATTATTATTATTATTATTATTATTATTATTATTATTATTATTATTATTATTAGTAACTAAGCTACAACCCTAGTTGGAAAATCAGGATGCTATAAACCCACTGGCTCCAACAGAGGAAAATAGCCTAGCAAGGTAAGTAAACAAGGAAATAAATAAAACTACATGAGAAGTAATGTACAATCAAAATAAAATGTTTTAAGAACAGTAACAGCATTAAAATAGATTAGTTCTTCATATAGACACTTTTGACATGAGCATTTAATTATAGATGAAAATTTTTAGTTAAAAAAAAAAATCTGGAAATACAGAGAAAGGAAGAAAATTCTGGATGACTCGGCAATAGACCAACCACCCTTAGCTCATAAGAACAGTTAGATTGCATACAATGCTAGAAACTGGAACGCTTGGCCATGGCTTGAACTCCCGCCCAACAGATTGCGAGACAGGTCATCTATAACCTTTCCCATTGACAGTTGAGATTTCGAATTTCCACTGGATATTTAATTCACAAAGTTAGTTTATAAGTGATATTAGGCTATTACGTTACCACTGTAACGTGTTTTGCCTAGCATTCGCATGATAGCAGATCGATTCCGGTCCGGGAACGTGAGTTTAAAGGTGTTTACTGAGGAGGCCACTGCTGTGGTTGGTCACCACTGTCTGGGGTTGGGCTTGCCCAGCTGACGTTCTGGTGAGCATCTGTCCTGATGAAACTGGAACTGAAACCAGACACCTTTAACCTTAACCTTCAATATTGGCAAAAGGTACATCCATGGAGTGTCATAATTTACTGGCACGTGACCCCTGTGAGCTAATTAAGAGTTGGAAGACCCAGGTCTACATGGCTAAGGACTAGGAAGCGTGAAGTGGGAGGTGATGAATGGAGAAGTATTGAATTAAAAGCTCAAGAAAGAGGCGACTGGTGAAATGTAACTGAGGCCCTTTGTCTCAATAGGCGTAGGAGGAGATGATGATGAATTAAGAGTTATGACTTTGCATGTTGATAAGAATAATTAACGTGCAGGAATTTTGTTGCCTTTCTAAACTGTTGGATAATTTTGGATAACGTAATACTATAGTCAATTCTTTTTATTAAGGCAGATTTGTACCGACTCGTAGGGGTGCCCTATTCGCTCGGAAAAGTTTCCTGATCGCTGATTGTTTGGACAAGATAATTCTAACCAATCAGATAGCAGGAAACTTTTCCGAGATAATTTGGCACCCCTGCGAGTTGGTGCAAATGCGCCTCATTAAAAAAAAAAAAAGAATATAGGTTTGCAGCTAATTCTGCCTTCATCATGAGGCTCAACACTACACAGAATTCTAGAATTTTTATTCCAGCTGTGACCAAGTTGTGGAATGATCTTCCTAATCGAATAGTTGAATCGGTAGAACTTCAAAAGATCAAACTTGCAGCAAATGTTTTTTTTTTTATATTGAATAGGCGGATGTAATTGTCTTTTTTATAATTTATTTGTAAAAGAATATTTTTTAAAATATTGTTACTGTTCTTAAAATATGTTATTGTAATTGTGCATAACATCTTGACAGTTTATTTATTTCCTTATTTCCTTTCCCCATTGGGCTATTTTTCCTTGTTGGAGCCCTTGGGCTTATAGAATCCTGCTCTTCCAACTAGAGTTTCAGTTTATCTAATAATGAAAGCAACAATAATAATGATGATAGAAATGACAACACAACAACAATAAATAATAATAATATGGGGTTACCTCGTGGTCTCTACCTTTCCAACAGAATTAAATTGTAAATACACCTTAAGGATGATTGACAGATAATGGCAGTATTTGTGGCATTAGTAATTTGATACATGAATCCCCATCGACTTATGAAAATATCTCCGGGATTTGACGCAAGGAGATTAATTATCAGAACCAATAGAGATTATTTCAAAGACCCAGCGACGAATAATATAAAGAATCATTGGAGATTACTGTGAATAGAATAACCACAGAGAGAGAGAGAGAGAGAGAGAGAGAGAGAGAGAGAGAGAGAGAGAGAAAATCAATCTTATTTAGTCACTGAGCCTAAAATTTAGTTAAACATTCTTAATGGTAATCACCCACCCCCTGCAGAGAGAGAGAGAGAGAGGAGAGAGGAGAGAGAGAGAGAATTCAATCTTATTTTGGTCACTGAGCCCAAAATTTAGTTAAGCATTCTTAATGTTAATCACCCACCCCCTGGAGAGAGAGAGAGAGAGAGAGAGAGAGAGAGAGAGAGAGAATTTCAATTTTCAATAATTTATTTTTTGGGTCACAGCCCAAAATTTAGTTAACCATTTTTAATGTAAACCACTCATGCCTTCAGAGAGAGAGAGAGAGAGAGAGAGAGATGAGAGAGAGAGAGAGAGAGACTACCTCCGCCGCTGACCCCTTTAGACACACAGCTCCGACCTGAAACGACCTCTCGAAGCTTGGCCAGGTTGCGCTAAGCTGCTTAAGTTTAATAAGGACAATTACTGGACTGCGATCACTCGACGAAGGCGGATTAAGACAGAACAACGATTTTTAGGGGGGAGGGGGAGAGGAAGGAAGGATCTTCCGTGCCTGGAAACTCAACTCTGGAAACGATCATGTTAATTCTAACGAAGCTTTACTGCCACGTTAGGATGATAGAGTCTGCGGGAGGATCTGGGGTAGGGAGACCAGGGAGGGGGTTGGGTACCAAGGCTGGGTGGGCGTGAGATGGCCCAAGGTGACTCAAATTTATTGATATGATGGAATTATCTTGTCCGCATCAAGGTCGATGTTCATTTGGGGACCTCTGATTAAGACAATAAAAAACTGCATCAAGGTCTGTGTTCCTTTTGGGGCCTCTAAATAAGGCCAAGCAGAAACTGCATCAAGGTCCATGTTCCTTTTGTGACCTTTAAATAAGACCAATTAAAGACTGCATCAAGGCCAGTGTTCCTTTTGGGACCTTCAAATAAGACCAATAAAAAAAACTGCATCAAGGTCAGTGTTCCCTTTTTGGACCTTTAAATAGCACCAATTAAAAACTTCATCAAAGTCAGTATTCCTTTGGGGATCTTTAAATAAGACCAATTAAATACTGCATCAAGGTCAGTGTTCCTTTTAGGACCTTTAAGTAAGACATATTAAAAGCTCCATCAAGGTCATTGTTCATTTTGGGACCTTTAAATAAGACCATTTAAAAACTGCCTCAAGGTAAGTACTCCTTTTGGGAGCTTTAAATAAGACCAATTAAAAACTGCATCAAGGTCAGTGTTCCTTTGGGGACCTTTAAATAAGATCAATTAAAAACTGCACCAAGGTCAGTGTTCCTTTCGGGATCTTTATATAAGATCAAGCAAAAACTGCATCAAGGTTAGTGTTCCTTTTGTGACCTTTAAATAAGACCATTTAAAAACTGCCTCAAGGTAAGTATTCCTTTTGGGTTCTTTAAATAAGATCAAGCAAAAACTGCACCAAGGTCATTTCCTTTTGGGACTTTTTAAATAAGATCAATTAAAGAATAGTTTATAATAAATATAAAAACTACTTTTCTGATTAGTTCTGTTGGATAACGTTTGACCTGGTATTTATTGAATAGATTATCTAACTAAACTTGGGCTGTTGGTAGTAGGCCAATGAACGTCTACGAGAGAGAGAGAGAGAGAGAGAGAGAGAGAGGAGAGAGAGGAGAGAGAGAGAGAGAGTATGCACGTAAATATCTACAACAAATGGCATTTAATATTTAATTCACCTCGGTAATATTTGTTAACTGGAAATTTTTGATAAATTCTTCTGGATGGGCAGGGACTCGAACCTATGCCTCTCAGTCGAAACAATGCCAGCACTGAACTAATGAACGAGTCAAGTCTGCTGTACATATTCAAAATATAAGAACCGATTCCTGTATTCCAGATAAATATACACAGTGGACTTGAAGTGAACTTATTTCTTGATGGCTCGTTTACTCGAATCTACTGTTAGCATTGTTTTGACTCGGAGACATAGGTTCCAGTCCTTGCAGAGATAGAAGCATTTGTCATTAAAGATTTTCCAGTGGATATATATTTACAAGGTTGATTTTGCCATCAAATGCCATTTGTGGCTGATATTTACATCTATTAAAGTTATCTTTGTTAGTGACACAATCATGTGTGTAAATGTATGTATATATATATATATATATATATATACATGTATATATATATTATATATATAAACACATATATAAGTATATATGTATATATATATATATATATATATTATTACGATTAGCGAATTACGTAAACTCCCAAGCTCCCGAACTCACCTGCTTTATATTACATAATTTGATACTTAAGATAATACCTCCGAGCTCTGAGAATAATACGCAACTCCCAGATGTTAATATATATGAACACTGAATATCTAAAGGTCTCTTTACGTTACACTAAAAAAAAAACTGGGTGATTACTTTTAACAGAAACTATTCTTAAATCAACATCTTACTTCGGTTCTTAGTCAGGGATACGAACAAGGCACTGAAATGATTATTGTTTATCGAAATAATACACACACTTTACAAAAATATATATATTCTATGAAAATAACATTTAAAAAATAATACCTAAAATAAATCACACAAAATTTAAATCTGAACTAGACCTTAGACTTCAAGAATAATACGATCACTTGTTTCTCTAGAAATTAATATATGAAAATATTTAATTTTGACAATTAATGAAAAAAGTGACACTTTAACTATATAGGAAATAAACAATAATTATACTTACATATAATTAAATGTTACTCTTACGACCTTTGGGCTAACATATGGTTACCGAACGGTTAAGTAAAAACAATTACACTCCACTGCTTAACCAAATCACAAGAAAAAAATAATTTTACAATATAAACTGTACTAGCAAATACACCTCACTTCGTCAAAGTAAACCACAAAAATATCACCAAAGTTTAACAGGCACTATACAGGTTATATGGTGGAGAGAAAACACTATGGCTAAAGAGGTGCTGGTGAGAGGATTGTCGGACGGTGGCTCTTCCAGAATGTCAGGCTGGATCTCTCTATCCTATGTATTGGGAGGCCCTTACATGTCATCTTAATTCATTCTGGAATCTTCCAGCAAATCATTCTCGAAGCGTGTATACTATACTCAATTTTTTTTAATGAGGCGCATTTGCTCCGACTCGCAGCGGTGCCATTATAGCTCGGAAAAGCTTCCTGCTATATGATTGGTTAGAATTATCTCATCCAACCAATCAGCGATCAGGAAACTTTTCCTAGCTAAAAGGGCACCACTGTGAGTCGGTGCAAATCTGCCTCACTAAAAAGAATTGACTATAGGTCTGGGCACCATTGTTGCCAACTTGGCAGTTTTAACTATGGTTCTATCGTCTCCTGACTATGGCAACCCTCTCAGTTAACTCCGCCCACCTCTCTCGAAACATTAAAAAAAAAGAGTAATCATAGTCGAGAACCTTCATGCAATTTCCAACCATGTAGAAACATGTTGTAATCCCTAACGTTTTATACCTTGTGTGTCGTACAGCTTACCTTTTAACAAGTTTACATAAGGCTTTGTAACAAAACTATGTGAAATAGAAGCTTAATTCTTTAAACATCGTAAATTTACATATATGGAACTGAATAAAAATATAACTAAATGAATGGCGACAGTCTTATGTAATTTACATACATTTTCTTAATCCTACATGAGTGGGACCCACCAAGTTGGCTATGCATCTCTTAAATGCACAAATGAAATACATGAATAAAATATTCTACTCTCGTATTAAACTGCCTTCGTAAGATGATATATATATATATATATATATATATTTGTGTGTGTGTGGTATTTACCTAATGTACTAGGAGAAAGTATTTAGTTTTTATTTCTGGCTAAAGCAATTGTATAAGTGAATTATCATTGATTAGTAATTAATAACAGCTGTTGTTATAATTGTTATTATTTTAATATTATTATTAGTAGCAGTATTGGTGTAGTTACTGTTATTTGCTGCCTATTTAAAAGAGGAAGCAAGGTGTCAAAAAAATGGAAACTACAGAACTACATTTTGAAAGAGAGATTTGCCAAACTTCTTGGCAAACTCCTTCGAATGTCATCCTCGCGAGCAGTTTCCCGTCGCGTCTAGTGGGAAACGGCTGAACGCAATCTCACCCAGGCGAGTGAACGCACCGAGGCAGTCATGTTTTGAAATTCCCGTAATTCTATAATGATCTTACTGACTGTAATTTTCTCATTTCCCGTATGTGTATTTTCCTTTTATATCCCTCCAGCTCCCCCGCCCCTACATAAACGCCCACACTCCCCTCCTGCAACACATTGTCGTCCAATTGTTAATGAAGAAAAGACGAGATAGCACACGTTGACGAAGGAAACCTGACTCCGTTAGTCTTGCCAACCTGCTATTGACTCCCTAATTTAATACCTGTAAAAGGCAGGGTTCAGCCAGCCCCTCCGTAATGTGTGTTTAATCATAAAGGGAGGATTGAATAGGTGATGTCGATCTTTGATATCGAGGCTGTGTTAATATCCTCGACCGTTATTATTATTATTATTATTATTATTATTATTATTATTATTATCATTATTATTATTATTATTATTATTATTATTATTATGAATTCTTAACCAGTTTGTTGTGGAAGATTGAGGAAATCTCTCTCTCTCTCTCTCTCTCTCTCTCTGGTCCCCTAACCATTATTCATCATCAATTAATGTGTATCGGCTTACGTTATTTGGGCCATAACTTTGCCAGGAGATATTTGTAACTTTTTGGTTAAACGGAGTTGATGGAAACGAGAGAGAGAGAGAGAGAGAGAGAGAGAGAGAGAGAGAGAGAGAGAACATATAGTCTTTTAATGTATTAAATTTTTCATGTGTGTTTGTCCTCTTATTTGTGTGTGTGAGAGAGAGAGAGAGAGAGAGAGAGAGAGAGAGAGATTTAAAACATATAGTCTTTTAATGTACTAAATTTTTCATTTGTGTTCGTCCTCTTATATGAGAGAGAGAGAGAGAGAGAGAGAGAGAGAGAGAGACTATTCCAGACATTTAGAACATATAGTCTGTTAATGTACTATTTTTTTTCATTTGTGTTTGTCCTCTTATTTGTGTGTGTGAGAGAGAGAGAGAGAGAGAGAGAGAGAGAGAGATTTAAAACATATAGTCTTTTAATGTACTAAATTTTTCATTTGTGTTCGTCCTCTTATATGAGAGAGAGAGAGAGAGAGAGAGAGAGAGAGAGAGAGAGAGACTATTCCAGACATTTAGAACATATAGTCTGTTAATGTACTATTTTTTTTCATTTGTGTTTGTCCTCTTATTTGTGTGTGTGAGAGAGAGAGAGAGAGAGAGAGAGAGAGAGATTTAAAACATATAGTCTTTTAATGTACTAAATTTTTCATTTGTGTTCGTCCTCTTATATGAGAGAGAGAGAGAGAGAGAGAGAGAGAGAGAGAGAGAGAGACTATTCCAGACATTTAGAACATATAGTCTGTTAATGTACTATTTTTTTTTCATTTGTGTTTGTCCTCTTATTTGTGTGTGTGAGAGAGAGAGAGAGAGAGAGAGAGAGAGAGATTTAAAACATATAGTCTTTTAATGTACTAAATTTTTCATTTGTGTTCGTCCTCTTATATGAGAGAGAGAGAGAGAGAGAGAGAGAGAGAGAGAGAGACTATTCCAGACATTTAGAACATATAGTCTGTTAATGTACTATTTTTTTTCATTTGTGTTTGTCCTCTTATTTGTGTGTGTGAGAGAGAGAGAGAGAGAGAGAGAGAGAGAGAGATTTAAAACATATAGTCTTTTAATGTACTAAATTTTTCATTTGTGTTCGTCCTCTTATTTATGAGAGAGAGAGAGAGAGAGAGAGAGAGAGAGAGAGAGTATTCCAGACATTTAGAACATATATCTTTTAATGTACTAAATTTTTCATTTGTGTTCATCCTCTTATTTATGAAAGAGAGAGAGAGAGAGAGAGAGAGGAGAGAGAGAGAGAGAGAGATTTTTAGAATATATAGTCTTTTAATATACTAAATTTTTCATTTGTGTTCATCCTCTTATTTATGAAAGAGAGAGAGAGAGAGAGAGAGAGAGAGGAGAGAGAGAGAGAGAGACTATTCCAGACATTTAGAACATATAGTCTGTTAATGTACTATTTTTTTCATTTGTGTTTGTCCTCTTATTTGTGTGAGAGAGAGAGAGAGAGAGAGAGAGAGAGAGATTTAAAACATATAGTCTTTTAATGTACTAAATTTTTCATTTGTGTTCGTCCTCTTATTTATGAGAGAGAGAGAGAGAGAGAGAGAGAGAGAGAGAGAGAGAGAGAGTATTCCAGACATTTAGAACATATATCTTTTAATGTACTAAATTTTTCATTTGTGTTCATCCTCTTATTTATGAAAGAGAGAGAGAGAGAGAGAGAGAGAGAGAGAGAGAGAGAGATTTTAGAATATATAGTCTTTTAATATACTAAATTTTTCAATTGTGTTCATCCTCTTATTTATGAAAGAGAGAGAGAGAGAGAGAGAGAGAGAGAGACTATTCCAGACATTTAGAACATATAGTCTGTTAATGTACTATTTTTTTTCATTTGTGTTTGTCCTCTTATTTGTGAGAGAGAGAGAGAGAGAGAGAGAGAGAGAGAGAGAGAGAGAGAGAGATTTAAAACATATAGTCTTTTAATGTACTAAATTTTTCATTTGTGTTCGTCCTCTTATTTATGAGAGAGAGAGAGAGAGAGAGAGAGAGAGAGAGAGAGAGAGAGTATTCCAGACATTTAGAACATATATCTTTTAATGTACTAAATTTTTCATTTGTGTTTGTCCTCTTATTTATGAGAGAGAGAGAGAGAGAGAGAGAGAGAGAGAGAGAGAGAGAGATTTTTAGAATATATAGTCTTTTAATATACTAAATTTTTCATTTGTGTTCATCCTCTTATTTATGAAAGAGAGAGAGAGAGAGAGAGAGAGAGAGAAAGAGAGAGAGAGAGAGAGAGAGAGAGAGAGATTTTTAGAACATATAGTCTTTTAATGTACTAAATTTTTAATTTGTGATCGTCCTCTTACTTATATAAAAGACCCGCCATTAAAATTCCCTTTTAAATCATCCACCTACGAGTAAGCAGATATTTAGAATATTAAATTTTAGATGAATTATTTCTCTACTCAAAAGGTCGATATTAAAGGGACTTCTTGGCCCCAGCGCCGGGCTGTTTGGATTGGGATTTGTTATATATTTATTTATTTATTATTATTATTATTATTATTATTATTATTATTATTATTACTTATCATTATTATTATTAACATTATTAAGATTATAATGATTAAAATTATCATTATTATTAAAGTTATCAAAATCATTAATAAAATTATAATTTGCATTATTAAAATTATTATTATTATTACCATTATTGGTATTACGTATCCTTTTCCTATTTCTTCCTTCTTTGTCTTCCTTCAGGTAGGACCCCCCTCCTAATTATCGCCAGTAATTGGATAGACCCACAAGACTGTCAGTAACGCCTTTTTAATGAAGTCATTACTGGCATGAGGTGTGAATTCACACTGCCGGGGTTATTTTGGGAAGGGTGCGGTGTACGCCGTTATTCCATGCAACTTTTCGATAGTTTATGAGGTTAAAGTTTTTCTTTTTTCGTTTTTATTTTGCTTTATCTTCCTTTCGGATGCTTGAAACTTGATAGATTTTCTATTGCTTATTTTGGTAATATTACGCAATACAGTATTACCTAAATCTAATGGTTTTCGCTCGGACGTGAGCTCGCTTCGCTTGCGAAAAAACAAACATCATTAATCTCTACGTACTGGCTGAGCGGTTATGGCTCGGGGTGGGACTCAACCGAAATATTACCAAAATAAGAAATAGAAAACCTAATCAACTTTCAAGTCTGGGTGGGACTCTACCGAAATATTACCCTTAATTTTTGTGATAGTGTGTTTTTCCTATCACCACTTGGCGTCTTGTTCAAGTGGTTCATTAATCGGGCTGTGAATTACTGGGACCGTGGTCGATCCCAGACCGCCGCTCTCTATTCCACTCAGTTATTAGTTGGTACAGTTGGCTTCGTTAATTCTGGTACATATCTCCTGAGAGCTAATGAAACAAGTATAGAATATTGTTATTTGTTCAACAGCGCTTCGCGAAATCAATTAAAATGTCTTTAATCACTTGTTTACAAGCTCAGTTTCTCATTTGCTAATCACAATTACCAGCTACTATATATATATATATATATATATATATACACAGTGTGTGAGGAAGTTTCTTCGTTTTGCTTACTTTTCATGAATACATCCGTCTTAAACCATCTTAGTAATTGTTCTGATCATGTGTGTTCTTGCATTAACACCTCAAGTTAGCCTTTTTTTTTTTCTATGGCCCAATTTTCCGTTTCTTTCCCTTCTATCAATCTTCACCCAACAATCGTGATTTTCTGCTCAATTTTCTGCACCTACACTATTAGGAAAAAGCTTAATTATAATCTGAAGATCTCCGTTATAAGAATACTGTTCTCAACCGTATTTCAATAAAATACAGGCGACCGTAATTTTACTTTACTTTGTTATTATCGTTTACGGGTTGGTGGACCGTAATATCAAACCTTTACGTCAATATACACTGTTATAGGAAAAAAACCGTAATTTTAATCTGAAAATATCCGTTATGATTATACTGTTCTCAACCGTATTTCAATAAAATACAGGCGACCGTAATTTGACCTTCCTTTGTTATTATCTTTTACGGGATGGTGACCGTAATATCAATCCTTTACGTCAATATACACTGTTAGAAAAAAAAAAACCGTAATTTTAATCTGAAAATCTCCGTTATAAAAATATTGTTTTCAACCTTATTTCAATAATATACAGGCGACCGTAATTTGACCTTCCCTTTGTTACGGGTTGGTGACCGTAATATCACTCCTTTACGTCAATATATCCGATTTTAAAATGATAAAAATCCTGGAATAATTACTACCAGACATCTATCTTTTAAATGCAAATTATTAACATTGTAGAACAGGCTTATCAGAAGGATTAATCGTCTTAAATTCCTCCTCCCCTGCGTGGCAAGGCTTTTGTACTTGCTGTTGTTGTTGTTGTTATTGTTGTTGTTGTTATTTAGCGAGGTTAATTAAACAAATGAAAAACGTAACCACGCAATTGAGTTGCATCAACGGATCTCGAACAATGGTGAGCTGGACGTCCAGTGGTCGTGTTATCATGCAGTTCGATGCCTCCTCTCCAGAAGGTTCTTGGTGGGAACTTAGTAGCCTATTATATTATCTATCAAAACACAACCCTCATATATATATATATATATATATATGTATATATATATATGTATATAAATATATATATATATATATATATATATCCTTAACGTGGTGAAAGAGTTTTCATATCGTCATGATCGGAAAATCTGAATTAGTAAGGGCCACCCATACTAGGCTGGTTTGCTGAGAGCGATCAGAGACAAATGTCCCACCATTACCAATCCGCATTAAATTGGCCAAACCCCAGACATGGGGCCTTTGTCCTGCAATGGACTAGAAATAGTTGCATTTGATTTGTTGTAGTGTGAATATATATATATATATATATATATATGTGTGTGTGTGTGTGTGTGTGTGTTCGCTAGAAATTGATTTCTGTCTATCCCAAACATGACTTTTTGGTCTTAACGACTCTCTCTCTCTCTCTCTCCTCTCTCTCTCTCTCTCTCTCTCTCTCTCTCGCTTAAAATTTATTCTTGCATATGAAACAAAACTTAAGGTGAATTAATCAAACACACATTTCATATATATATATATATACCAGATTTCTCGTTTGTCATGATTACGGACATTTTAAGCCTACTGTACAGGATGTATATTGTATGATCTATGCTACTACAGTAGTTTAAAGGCCGCTCATGAATGGCAGAGGCAAAGGATAGTGGCATTGCCCTTAGCAAGTAGGACAATGTCCTTAGCTAGTAGGACAATGCCCATAGCTAGTAGGACAATGCCCTAAAGATTGACCATACTGTATATATAGTACATAGGATCAACGCTCCAGTCCCCTCTCCACCCAAAGTAGGACCAGGGAGGGCTAGGGAATGGCTGCTGATGACTCGGCAGGTAGACCTACAGACTCCCCCATAACACAGCTCACAACGATGGTGAGGTTGCAGACTCTAAAAGAAACTATCGATTATGACCGTGACTCGAACCCCAGTCCGGCAGATCGCCAGGCAAACCCGTTCAAATAAGACGTGATTTTATTTAATAATCCTTTGAGTAAGGAATTTGGGCCAAGGAAGAAAGACTTCTTTCTTATTACATCGCTTGATTGAGCTAAAATTGCATCGTTTTGTCTGCATCGTTGAATCGATCTAATGGCATGTAATTGATCAATTGTTATAATGAAAGTTGATCGGTTGTTTATACGTCCCATTATTATTGCTGACCGTGGATGTTTAGTGGGAAACCAAAGATAAAGCAGAGGAAAAAAACATTTGATAAAATGCAATATGCATTTAGAAATTCCTTGTGTAAAGCAAACAGTCTACGGGAAATAGAAGCCACGTTTAAACAAAACTTGAACTATGAAAGTTAGCACGAAGTAATGTACTATAGTCAATTCTTTTTATTGAGGCCCATTTGCACCGACTCGCAGCGGTGCTCTTTTAGCTCGGAAAAGTTTCCTGATCGCTGATTGGTCTGCAGCGGTGCCCCTTTAGCTCGGAAAAGTTTCCTGATCGCTGATTGGTTAGGATTATCTTGTCCAACCAATAAGCGATCAGGAAACTTTTCCGAGCTAAAAGGGCACCCCCTGGGAGTCGGTGCAAATCTGCCTCATCAAAAAAAATTGAGTATAGACGACAACAAAAGTAACAAATTCTGCTATTTATAGTCCACTGCAGGACAAAGGGCTCAGACATGACCTTAGTCATGTCCTCGTGTCCGGGGTTTGGTCATTTTCATCACCACACTGGCCAATGAGGATAGGTGATGAGATCGCTTACAGCAAGCCAACCTAGTATGGGTGGTTCTGACTATTAGAGCTTTGCTGATCATGGCAATATTCAAACCCTTTCACCACGTTAAGGTATCCCCACTGTGAAAGGGTACAATGTAATGCATAGGTATTTTTTATATATATATTTTTTTATATTATCGTTATTTTAAGTAAACGAAAGCAAGCATATACAATTAAGGGAAATTTAGTATATACAAATGAGGAAAAAATAAGTATGTTCCAATCAGGAATTTAAAAACTCTGCTCTGAATGGGCACTCCAAAATCAAACCATTGTTCTCTAGTCTTGTGTAGTGCCATGGCCACTGTACCATGGTCTTCTACTGTCTTGGGTCAGAGTTCTCTTGCTTGAGGGTACACTCGGGCACACTATTCTATCTTATTTCGCTTTCTTTTGTTTTGTTATTAAAGTTTTTATAGTTTATATAGGAAACATTTATTCTAATGTTGTTACTGCTCTTAAGATATTTTATATTTCCTCATTTCCTTTCCTCACTGGGATGTTTTCCCTGTTGGGGCCCCTAGGCTTATAGCATCCTGATTTTCCAACTAGGGTTGTAGCTTAGCAAGTAATAATAATAATAATAATAATAATAATAATAATAATAATAATAATAATAATAATAATAATAATAAGTTTCAATCATTTTCTAATATGAGGCATTTAAGGTTTACGTTCGTTGCAAAGATGATTCCACGTGAATAATTTCCAATCTTTTTTTAATCAAATTCACCGAAACAGGGAATTTTATATAAAACGAAAATAACTATATTGTAAATGTTCAAAATAGTTTTAAAACATGGAAAGCAACACTTTAACTTGTCAGTTGTGGGATGGTCGAAATATCACGTAAATAGAAGTTGAACTTTCGACCAAAATTGCCTAAAATGTAAACACACTATAGATGCCGGTTTTTGGAAGATGACCCCTGGCTGGAAGACGAACGCCCAGAGACTAGTGCTAATACATATGTAGATTATTCTTGACTTTTTTATTACTGTTATGTGTATTATTGTTCATTACTTATTATTGTATTCGGCCCGTGAAAATTGACGTCTGAATATTTAGATAAGTATGCACACACCCCTTTCACCAGGGTATGATTACTCTCTCCCCCTTACCAGACGGGAAGAGCTGGTCGTAACCGATATATATGTATATATATATATATATATATATATATATATATATATATATATATATATATGCATATACTGTATATGTATATATATATGTATGTATATATGTATGAGTATATATATATATATATATATATATATATATATATATATATATATATATATATATATATATATACATATATATACAAATATAAATATTTGTATATATATATATATATATATATATATATATATATATATATATATATATATATATATATATATATATATCCAGACACTTGCTCTTTATTATATAGTGGTAAATATTATTACTGCTTTTGCCTAAAATTGATTATTCTTTCTTTGCTATTATTATCATTAGTATTACCTTTAATGAAAACAGTTATTAGAATTATGATAATAATAATGATGATGGTGATGAGTAGTAGTAGTAGTAGTAGTAGTAGTAGTAGTAGTAGTAGTAGTAAGTAACAATTGCACAGTCATAGTAACTGCCAATTGTGAATGGTAACATCAATATCCATAATGAAATTACAGTAATATAAGTCTCGTGTTCCGCAGTAACACGATCTATCATTAAGTCATAAGGGAAGGCATATTCTTTATCACGTAACTGCCTAATTACTTTTGCCGTCCCAAGTGTTTCTCTTGTGTTTAATTGACAAATAACCCAAGACCCTCGAGACGTAGAGTAAATGAAGTAATGCCCCAGTAATTATGCGCATAAACTTACGTCTAATTACCTTTGAGGAAATAAAGGAAAGATTTCATGTTTTCGTAATGTTGTTTGTTATATTATTAAAGATGTTTCTCGATATTTATTTGTTTGTTGGCTCTCGTGTTCTGTATTTTCCTACTTTTAGGTTGTTCATTACAATTGAATAAAGATTTCATTGTTTAGTTGAGCATCCATTTAAAAAGTTTAAAGACCGCTCATGAATGGCAGAGGTAATGGACAGTGGCGTTGCTCTAGAGACTGGCAATATATATATATATATATATATATATATATATATATATATATATATATATATATATATATATATATATATATATATATATATATATATATATATGTGTGTGTGTGTGTGTGTGTGTATGTGTGTGTGATCACAACCCATGCCCCATCTCCGTCCAAGCTAAAACCAGGGAGGGGCAGGCAATGGCGTCTGATGACTGAGCAGGAAGACCCATAGGCTTCCCCAAATACCACACCCTTAGCTCGCAAGGATGGTGAGATTGTGGACACTAATGGAACTAACGAGTTTGAGCGGGACTTAAACCCTAGTCAGGCTATCACTAGGCAGAAACCTTACCAAGTAAGACACCACAACCCATTTTCATTTAAGTATGTAGTCCTTTCAATTTACAGTTACTGTACTTACTTTACATTAGGGGCTGCTTTCATGGTTTATATCACACTGCATAACTGGCTAGTACAGTGGCAACTTGTTCGTCTAGCATTCCATGGCATCAGATCGATCCCAGCCCGGGACCGCGAGTTTAAGCTGTTTGTTGTCGAGGTCACTGCTTTGGTTGGGCACCACAGGGTGGGTAGGGTTGGGCTTGTCCGGCTGACGTTCTGATGAGCATCTATTTCTCATTTATGAAATCTCGAATATGTATTATTTTGTTACCATCAGATTGAATATTTAAATGGCCGCAATTTATGACACCCTTTTATGATCAGTATTTTCTGCAGAACTGTGTTAAAAGGAGGTAGTTCTGCTATGAAGAGTTTCCGTTGAATGTAAGTAATTTGGACGTGGACTCGTGGTTTAATTGCGTAATTGAAATATAATCTCATTGCCGCAGCAATTTTCTTCATTTTGCCCGGCTAGTTAGAGGTAAATATATTATTACCAGCGAGAAATTGAAAGCAAGACTCTCCTCCCTTATTTTGCCGGAGTTGTTGTGGTAATGTGTTGTTGTCATGAATTACAGCATCAAAGGATGGAAGTTTGTTTGTGTTGACTGGCGAATTACTTTGCTCAACCTATCAATAAAGATACAATTGAATCGATGGAACTTCAATAGTTCAAACTTGCAGCAAATGTTTTTTTTATGTTGGACAAGCTGACTTCTCTCTTTTTATTTATTTATGAAAGATCTGTTTTAATGTTGTTACTGGTCATAAAATATGTTGTTTCAATTGTTCATTACGTCTCTTGTAGTTTATTTATTTCCTTGCTTCCTTTCCTCAGTGGGCTGTTTTTCCTTGTTGGGGCCCTTGAGCATAGCATCCTGTATTCCAAAGAGAGTTGTAGCTTAGCTAATAACATTGATAATAATAATAATAATATTAATAATAATAATAGTAATAATAATAATAATAATAGTAGTAGTAGTGATACTAATGATATTAATATTAATAAAATTAATGATAATATTAATAATTAATAATAATATTGATAATAATAATGATAATATTAGTAATGATATTAGTAATAATATTATTAATGATAATGATGATAGTAATATTAATATTAATAATATTAGTAATAATATTAATGGTAATAATAATAATATTAATAATAATAATATTAATGATAATGATAATAGTATAGCAGTAATATAATAATAATAATAATAATAATAATAATAATAATAATAATAATAATATGAAATTTGCTAATTATGTCCTTTCTCCACCAGGAACACCTCCATCATCTTCTGAACCAGTATCCTGACGTGGACAGTGGAATCGTGTCCCGCGCTCTGTCCTTCTCCCACACCCTCCTGACGGAGGAGTCCAAGTCTCTCGGGCTGCCAGATTTCCCCATTGATAACCTGACCAATGTCATGGCCATCATAGTAGGTCTATTTCTTATGTAAAGTATTGTTCAGAAGCTTCCTCTGTCTTGGGTTAGAGTTCTCTTGCTTGAGGGTACACTCGGGAACACTATTCTATCTTATATCTCTCCCTCTAGTTTTTTGAATTTTTTTATAGTTTATTTGGAAATCATTTATTTTGATGTTGTTACTGTTCTTAAAATATTCTGATTTTCCTTATTTCATTTACTCACTGGGCTATTTTTACCTGATGGAGTCCCTGGGCTTGTAGCAGCCTGCTTATGCAACTAGGGTTGTAGCTTAGAAAATAATAATAATAATAATAATAATAATAATAATAATAATAATAATAATAATAATAATAATAATAATAATAATGATAATAATAAAAATAAAAGTACTCTACTTTTGAATGCGTTTTTTGATTTACAGAGAATTTATTGTTTAAATACAAGTGGAGCAAGATTCTTTTAAAATAACCATGGTGACCCCTACTAAAAGGAAGATAATAGATTAAATTTATTTTAAAACTATATCCCATTTCCTCCCAGAGGGCTGACCACCACTAAGTGCTAGACAAAATTCATATGATCGTCTTTTCAGGGTATGTGGGTAGCAACTCCGTTCTATTAAAGAAATGGCTTAGAAATATGAAAGAATCATTAGAAGTCTGATGTAGAATGCAATAGGTCTAAAGGAAGCTTGATATGAGAGAGAGAGAGAGAGAGAGAGAGAGAGAGAGAGAGAGAGAGAGAGAGAGAGAGAGAGAGAGAGAGAGAGAGAGAGAGAGACCTTCTAGGAGAAGGACTCCAAAATCAAACCATTGTTCTCTAGTCTTCGGTAGTGCCATAGCCTCTGTACCATGGTCTTCCACTGCTTTAGGTTAAAGTTCTCTTGCTTGAGGGTACACTCGGGCACACTATTCTATCTTATTTCTCTTCCTCTTGTTTTGTTAAAGAGTTTATAGTTTATATATTTATTTTAATGTTGTTACTCTTAAAAATTTAACTTTTCCTTGTTTCCTTTCCTCACTGGGCTATTTTCCCTGTTGGGGCCCCTGGGCTTATAGCATTGTGCTTTTCCAACTAGGGTTGTAGCTCAGCAATTAATAATAATAATAATAATAATAATAATAATACTGAGTACATGTTCTGTACCTAAATCTTGCCACTGAGTACAACACAGGGTGCTAAATGTCGACTTGATTTCTGTAATGCTTACTTTAAAAATACTTTCCTTTTGTTATTTTCTAAAGTTCCTAAAAATAACATGACTTCTCTTCCAGAACAAGTTTCCTGCAGTGGATCCTGGCCATACCATTTCGAGATTATACCCCTACAAATCCTTCCTGACAAGAGAGACTCACAAATCCGTAGAAGAAATTTACTCGACCTTCGCATTAACACCCTCTGAGGTATGTCATTTGTAAGATTACTTTGCTTACTCGTGAATTTTTCTTCAAGGCTTTAGTTTGTAGTTAAATGTGAAAGGATTCTGTGGATTATTGTTTTAGTAGAAGTTTCAGAACACTTTTCTAAAATTCTGTAAGACTATGTTTCACAGTATATTGATAATTTCAAAATTGATTTTTATATAATCTCCTTTATTTCTTTGAATCTCCCCTGATGGTCATATTGCTTCTTCAGACACCCAGTCTAATTGACATTTATCCATAAAAATATCAAAGATTTTAACATTTTTCTATTTTCTTTTACTTCAACAAATCCATGCCCTAACAAAGGAATAGAGCCCTCTATTGGTAAGAAGTAAGGACCACAGGTTGCTGCATCAGTTAGTCTACTTTTCATTTATCTTCGTCGTTCGTTGGTGATCTCACACTCTCAGATTATTTGCATCAGTGTTTCCCAACATTTGGTTGTGATCCTAAATGAGGTCTTAATCTGGAGTACTGTAGTTGTTTATTTATTTCCTTTCCTCTATGGGCTATTTTTCCCTGTTGTAGCCCTTGCGCTTGTAGCATCTTGCTTTTCCAACTAAGGTTGTAGCTTTGCTAGTAATAATGATAATAATACCAACTCTAATTGTAATGATTAATCCAACCATTTCATGATACAGTTATGTATATATACGTACTTGGAAAATGTTTATGAGTTTTTGTTTTTATACGTTATTTCAGTTAATATTTACTAGCACAATGAATATCAATACATTTTTTTAAATATTTAACTTAGCCGGTGAATATATAATAGCTGCTACTCAGCGGCTCGACAGAAAACACACTCAAAAACTCGCGAGCGATCGCTATGAAGGTTGCGGGTGTGCCCACCAGCGCCACTATCGGCCAGATACCACTCTTGCATGTAAACAAACCCTTCAATTCTTCTCTGTCGACCTTGACGACAAGACGTATCAATACTCGCTGTAGAACCTGGAGTTTTCTCAACATTTTTGGTGAAGTACTTCATTTTGGTTTGAGCTTTCGCAGTGCAGGTGTTTTATCTTCATCTTAAATCTTGAACTCGTTTTTGGATAGATTTAATTTTTGATGACAAGAGAGAGAGTATGGACTTTCTTTGACTTTTAAAGGGCCGACCCTTCCCTTAGACGGAAGTGTGTTTTAGGCTTTTAGCAATTATCTTATCACGTTATAAATTAATTATATATTTTCCTCTATATATTTTATATCTCAACCGCCTTTATTAGGCCTCTTCGATTAGCTTTCCATTTATAATAAACATCAAAATAAATTTTAATGATTTTTTTATATGCGACCTTTCCTGAGAGTAGGCGGTCCTAACTTGGAAACCGAAGTTAAAAAACGTTGAGCCCTTTTCAATCGTATATAACTTTTACAGAGCTAATGATTTAAAACTTATTAAATGATATTTTATGAAAGTTTTTTTCTTTGAATAGTCTTCGTACTGTTTCAAAGATGAACTAACGTTTAGTTTATTTATGCTACGCAGTTTGCGCTCTATCGTTACGATAGAGAGAGAGAGTATCACGGTTTCACTTTGCAGAAAGAGTAAATCGATTCTGACGTTTTGTTCATTTTTCTTTCAAAGCTTAAATGTTTTAAATACTATTTTAAAGGAACTTTTTAATTGAAAAACCTTTCAGTTTTTTCCTTTGGTCAAATAACCTGTTTATTGACGAAAGGTAAGTGGGCTCTTCTCTTCGGGCGAAATCAAGAGAGAGAGAGAGAGAGAGAGATAGAGACGGAGAGAGAGAGAGGAGAGAGAACGTTCCGATCTTTATTCTCGTCCCAAGCGAGTAACGTTGTTCTCGAGTCAGCTTTTTACTCTCGTCCCTAGTCTCTGTACGGGGAGAAAGGATAAAACGTTTTTAGTTTTTATTCTCGTCCCAAGGCACTGTACGGTGAGAGATTGAAAACTTAGTTTTGAATGAACTAGTGTTTAGTCTCCTTCCCAGCCACTGATCTTTTTATCTTAATATATGTTAACTGTTTTTTTTTTTAGCTTGTTTTAATGTGCTTACATTATACAGTACGACTGATTTCGCAATTATAACCTTTGGATGAGGGTAGAATTGCGTGCTTCAGGTAGAAATCAGTTTTATTCATACCTAATGTGAATTGTTAAAAAATTCGATTTCAGTGAAATAAGTGTAAAACAGAAAATCGTAGTGATAAAGTGATATTGCGCAAAGTGTTATCAGTGTTGCGACCGAGGGTTCGTCTGTTCGTGACTGTCGTTCGCCTAGTCCGGGACCTCTTGCAAGCTCCCAAGCCCAGGGGAGAAGTAATGTCGTACGACTTATGGGTTCGAGAGGCCTTGATCAGCAAACAGACGTTCCCTCTATGGTATCAGGCGTATCTCACCAAGATCGCCCCTACCATTAGACGAGAGAGACGATTTTCTCCTCGTAATCCGAAGGCTTTTCGCGTAAGAAACCATGGAACAAGGTTTCGAGGCCCTTTAAGCGAAAGTCAGTCCTTTCAGGACAGGTCCAGCGTCCTGGTTTTAACTATTAGGACAGCTCTGACACTATGCAGTCATCGGAAGACTGCTCGCCGCCTAAACAAAAACGTAACACAGGCTCCGAGAGTCTTTTTGTAGGCAAGGTTTTGCAGTCACAGACGTTACCCTCGTCTCTTACCGCAACCATTCCCGTTGTTCCTAAATGAGTTGTACGGCAAGACATGCAGAATAAGCTTGCCTCTCTTATGGAAGACTATTCTGCTGATAAGGTTCACGTTGATCCTAGCCGTTTATCTCATCGAGATCCTGGCCTTCAGCCGCCCAAACGAACCTTTGTGTGTCCTGTTGACGTTGGCGTAGCTAAGTCACGTCAGTCACGATTTGTAGAGCCTCACTCGATGCGGTCACGTGTTGGCTTTCAGCCGCATTTGGACGTTAGGCTGCTTCCTAATGCTCCTGTTGACGTTCAGGACGTTCACCAACCAGCGGAGTTGACTTGTTTTGACGCTGAGCGTCAACTACCGCAGTCTAGAGTTGTTTTGACTGCTCAGACTAGGCAGTCAAAACAGTCTCGAGTGGACGCCCAGCGTCCTCCCGCACCTGTTGTTGTTGACAGTTCACAGACTGTTAAGCAGTTACATGACGTTGCGTCCTGGTCCGCTACTAATGCACCAGTGCGTGTGGACTCTGCTTGTCAAGCATTGCCACCACGGCAGGTCTCTCCCTTGCTTGAGACTCGGCTATTGTCGGACAAGATTCCTTCAGATGAGGGAGTTGCTGTTCCCCCTCCTACTGATATTCCCTTGAGGACTCTGTCAGACAGAGAGGAGCCTAAAGCTGCTTAGCTCTCTATGAACTTTAAATAAATCATACTGATTTTTAAGGATCTTTGTCCGGATCTTTTTGTAACTGCTGCTCCTCGTTCGCCTAAACGTCAGAGTTTACACTAGGCCTAGCTACTTCGAAGCCGTTGTTTTTATAAGCTAGTGCTCTCTAGCTCTTCTAAGAGAGCTTTACGTTTGCTAGGTGACTGGTTTATCACCAGGAGGAGTTTGGGGGAGACAGCCTTTGCTTTCCCTACTTTTAAGCTGGCTTATAGAGTGAGAGTCTGATATGACACTCATAGACTCTCCCTGGCGCCTGGCCATGAGACGCTCCTAGATTTTATGGTCGACTTCAGAGCTAGACCATCTCCTGTTAGGAGTCTTTTTTCGAGCGTTTGAAGTTTTGCTGTACAATTATGTCATGCATAAACAAGGCTTTCAGGGATGGCTCCAATGATCTGACAGCCACGTTCTCTGCAGGAACAAGTTCCTCAGGGATGGCTCCAATGATCTGGCAGCCATGTTCACTGCAGGAGTACGTAAGAGGCAAGTGCGCTCAATGTGTTCATTGTCAAGACAAACTTCACGATGAAGTCTACCAGGCTGTCTTGACAGCATTAATGGAAGGCGGCTGGATGGTCTCTCTCGACCTTCAGGAGGCATACTTCCACATTCCTATACACCCGGATTCCCAATCGTTTCTGAGGTTTGTTTACAGGAATGTGGGGGACCAGTTTCGAGCCCTGTGCTTTGGCCTCAGTCCTGCTCCTCTCGTGTTTACAAGGCTCATGAGGAATGTGGCAAAATCCCTCCATCTATCGGGGATCCGAGCCTCCCTGTACTTGGACGACTGGCTTCTCAGAGCATCGTCCAGTCTTCGCTGTCTGCAGGATCTACATTGGACGTTGAGTCTGGCCAGGGAGTTGGGACTTTTGGTCAACCTAAAAGTCCCTACTGATCCCATCCCAGATTATTCTATATTTGGGGATGGAGATTCGCAGTCCAATTTTTTTTCGGGCTTTTCCGTCTGCCACCGATTAGAACAAGCCCTGCTCGAAATCCAACTAATGCTGAAAAGATAACGTTTGTTCAGTCAGGAGTTGGAACAGTCTCGTAGGGACTCTCTCATCCCTGGAGCAGTTTGTCTCACTAGGGAGACTACACCTTCTGCCTCTCCGGTTCCATCTAGCCTCTCACTAGAACTAGGACAAGACGTTAGAGACGGTATCATTCCCAGTCTCCGAACCAGTGAAGGCATGCCCTAAATGGTGGGACAGCAATATCAGTCTGAGAGAGGGACTATCCCTAGCAGTCAAGAACCCAAACCACGCGTTGTTCTCCGACGCGTCGGATTTGGGTTGGGGTTGCGACCCTGGACGGTCGGGAATGCTCGGGTCTGTGGACCTAAAGTCAGAAGAGCATGCACATCAACGGCAAGGAGCTATTAGCAGTCCACTTGGCCTTGATGATATTAGAAAGCTTCTTCGAAACTAAGTGGTAGAGGTCAACTCAGACAACACCACAACTTTGGCATACATCTCCAAGCAAGGAGGCACACACTCCTCCACGCTGCTCGAGATCGCAAGGGACCTTCTCTTATGGTCAAGAATTCGAGGCATCTCCCTGTTGACGAGATTCATCCAGGGGGACTTGAACGTCTTGGCAGACTGTCTCAGTCGGAGGGGTCAGGTGATACCCACGGAATGGACCCTCCACAAGGACGTGGGCAAGAGTCTTTGGGCTACTTGGGGTCAACCCACCATAGACCTCTTTGCCTCCTTGTTGACCCAAAGGTTACCAATCTATTGCTCGCCAGTCCTAGATACAGAAGCAATCTACATAGACACGTTTCTACTGGATTGGTCTTTTCTGGACCTATATGCATTCCCACCATTCAAGATAGTCAACAAGGTACTGCAGAAGTTCGCCTCTCACGAAGGGACAAGGTTGACGTTGGTTGCTACCCTCTGGCCCGCGAGAGAGTGGTTCACCGAGGTACTTCAATGGCTGGTAGACTTTCCAAGAAGTCTTCCTCTAAGGGTAGATCTGTTACGTCAGCCCCACGTAAAGAATGTCCATCAAAGCCTCCCCGCTCTTCGTCTGACTTCCTTCAGACTATCGAAAGACTCTCAAGAGCTCGAGGCTTTTCGAAGGTGGCAGCCAGTGCGATTGCAAGAGCTAGGAGAGCTTCTACCATTAGAGTATACCAGTCAAAGTGGGAAGTCTTTCGAGACTGGTGCAAGTCAGCATCTGTGTCCTCGTCCAGTACCTCTGTAGCCCAAATCGCAGATTTTCTTTTACATCTGAGAAAGGTTCGCTCCCTTTCAGCTCCCACGATTAAGGGCTACAGGAGCATGTTGGCTTCGGTCTTTCGACATAGAGGCTTAGATCTTTCCAACTATAAAGATCTCAAAGATCTCCTTAAGTCTTTCGAGACCTCTAAGGAACGTCGTTTGGCAACTCCTGGATGGAACTTAGACGTGGTCCTAAGGTTCCTCATGTCAGACAGGTTTGAGCCATTACATTCAGCCTCCCTGAAGGATCTCACCCTCAAGACACTTTTCCTAGTGTGCTTGGCTTCGGCTAAAAGGTCAGTGAACTTCATGCCTTCAGTAAGAACATCGGCTTTTCTACAAGAAAAAAGCCACTTGTTCACTTTAACTTGGTTTCCTGGCCAAAAATGAACTGCCTTCTCGTCCTTGGCCTAAATCTTTTGATATTCCTTGCTTATCAGAGATCGTAGGCAACGAACTGGAAAGAGTATTATGTCCTGTTAGAGCTCTTAAGTTCTATTTAGCTCGTACTAAGTCATTATGAGGTAAATCTGAGGCATTATGGTGCTCAGTTAAGAAACCTTCATTGCCTATGTCAAAGAATGCTTTGTCATATTTTATCAGATTTTTTTAATACGAGAAGCTCATTCTCACTTGAATGAGAAAGACCGATGTTTGCTTAAGGTTTAGACGCACGAAGTTAGAGATATAGCAACCTCCGTGGCCTTCAAGCAAAATAAATCTCTGCAAAGTATTATGGACGCGACTTTTTGGAGAAGCAAGTCAGTGTTCTCGTCATTTTACTTAAAAGATGTCCAGACTCTTTACGAGGACTGCTACACACTGGGTCCATTCGTTGCAGCGAGTGCAGTAGTGGGTGAGGGTTCTACCACTACATTACCCTAATTCCAATATCCTTTTTAATCTGTCTTTGAAATGTTTTTAATATTGTTTTTTTGGGTTGTACGGAAGGCTAAGAAGCCTTTCGCATCCTAGTTGATTTGGCGGGTGGTCAAAGTCATTTCTTGAGAGCGCCCAGATTAAGGGTTTGATGAGGTCCTGTTGTATGGGTTGCAGCCCTTAATACTTCAGCTCCTGGGAGTCTTTCAGCATCCTAAGAGGATCGCTGGGCTTCGTGAGGAAGACAGACTTATAAGGCAGAGTAATCGTCTAAGTCAACTTCCTTACCAGGTACCTATATATTTTGGTTTTGTTATATTGATAACTGTCAAAAACTCTTAGCTTATACGCTGTAAACTTAATTAACTCTGGTCTCTACCCACCGCCTTGGGTGTGAATCGGCTATTATATATTCACCGGTTAAGTTAAATATTTAAAAATGATATTTTAATTATAAAATAAATTTTTGAATATACTTACCCGGTGAATATATAAATTAAAGGCCCTCCCTTCCTCCCCAATAGAGACGCAGCGGGACGAGAAGAATTGAAGGGTTTGTTTACATGCAAGAGTGGTATCTGGCCGATAGTGGCACTGGTGGGCACACCCGCAACCTTCATAGCGATCGCTCGCGAGTTTTTGAGTGTGTTTTCTGTCGAGCCGCTGAGTAGCAGCTATTATATATTCACCGGGTAAGTATATTCAAAAATTTATTTTATAATTAAAATATCATTTTGAACAAGTTAGTTATAAAGGTAATAAGAAAATATTTCTTTCATAGGAAACTGTATCCTAAATACGTGGGTGCGTGATATAGTTATAATTAACTCCATAGAAAAAACAAAAACTATATCATTCATAAATTTGATTAATTTTATCAAGCCCAATCTCCATATTTGCTCAACCTCCTCCCCACTGACTCATAGCATCAAGAGGAGGGATAATGTCAACTTCTAAACTGAAAACTAGAGTAACTGTCTCAGCAACCTGGGCTCCTTACTGCTAGAGGGCTCTATTGGCTGAGGGGAAAGAAAATGGGAACTATTTTAAAATTTCAACATTTTACGGCGTGTCAATTAAACTAGGCTTTTGATAGACCTTCTATATGGATCCTCTTTTGTATGCTTTCATTCGTGTTTAATCATTTCCTACATATTAATTTAAAAAGTACAGGTAATTTTATTTCAATAGATCCAATCTCAAAATCTAAATTCTATTTTTGAAGCTTTCAAATTTTACAAATCTACAGCTATTCTGTAGTTTATTGATACTATATACCACCTATTCTTGCCATAATGAGCGAAAATAAGTTCTTTCTCTTTTTAAAACTACTGTATAATTTTGATCTTTAATTTAAAAAAAAACAGCTCTCTTTATTATGGAATCATAGTTTGTTCACAAGTCATTTATTGTAACGATATAATGTACCTTGAAAGGTTGCCAGTTTTAATAACCTTTTATATAGATTTCTGGAGACATTGTCAGCTCTCACAACTATGGAAAATATTTCATGTGCAAATGTATCCATGCTTAGAGAAAGCTGTTTCAGAGTCATTTTCCAAAGTGCTAAGTCATTATGGCATACACAACTGATATGCAGTTTACCAGCTAATGACTTATTCTTTTCAGAGATCTAGTACAAAGATGCTAAATGAGGTTAGGGCCGTGCGGCCTCAGAGCGAACCATCAGTAGCGGAGCTAACAGTTAAAGTGGAAGGTCATGAGGCTGTTGTACAGGTATGACTGATATGCATTTGAAAGAGACAAATTAAATTTCCCTCATTATTTCTGGGTGTTTCAATTTAAGGTATCAGTTTGATTTTACACTCAAGTTCCAAATGTATACGTAGTTACAAAGTAGATTGTTGGTATCAATAGGATTAATCCATTGTGTTATAGATTGTAATTATTTCATGTTGCTAGTGTTGTTAGCACTGAATGTATGGTCTTGCCTCAGCTTGAAATTTTCCATAACATAAGTTGGAAGAATAATTTAGTTTTTATCGGAAAATATATATTTTCAAAAGATGTACACATGAAACTCTTGAAGAGAAAATTTTGACAGCAAGTCATACTAACAGCACCTAGTTGCTACATGTATGGGAAGTGGTTCCTTGAATGATATCAGATAAATATATTTTATGCAAAAAAAGCGATACAATGGAAGGAGGCTTGTTGGTCCAGAATAATGTTTATAACAAAATACAAAAGAGACTGCATTCCAGTAATAATCTAACTTTCCATACTTTTCTTAGTTTAGAGAAATTTGTAAATTTATTTCAAAAACAAATATATATCTATCTAGTAGTTCAGACTAGGATCTATAAATTTTAAGCCAGAAAGAAAGAGTTCATAACTAAACAGGTTTGTTGTCTAGTTAAATATTTGCTAACGTTTATGTTAGAAATGAAGCTCTGTAGCTTTGTATCTTGTAGTTCAGAACATCACATAAAGTTTGTCAGGAAAAAACTAGTTTTGACAAAGGAAAAACTTATTTTTGGGGAGGGTCTGTGTAGTCTCCAAGGACTCTCCTGTTAAAGGGTAGAACAGGGAATCCAATACAAACTGATTACCAAAGATATATTGTGTCCCTTGCTCTATGGCCAGTGTATGAACATGTGAAGGGTGGACTCGGCGTGTATAGGGGAGACCTGGAAGTTCAGGCTCATTTGAACTTGCCAAGGTATGTCAGCAGCTGAAAGTCATATGCTGCGGCATCATATAAAGGAACCATCCTTTCAGTTATTACCGGCATACCTACATCCCAACAAACCCTCAACCACCTTTCACTACTAAAGGTATACAGACAATGTTCCACTCTCTTGCCCTAGGCTAGGTAGGAGGGAGGGTTTTGGAGACCACACAGCACCTTCCCATAAATAAGGTTTTCCTCCATCAAAAATATTTTTTGGGGGTTAGAGGGCTATGTGGAACTCATTAATTTGTAAAATGAAGTTACAAAATGGTGCTGCCAATCAACACCCTTCCTTGTATTGTTACTACCGATATCTACTAAGAGAAAGCATGTTTTGGACAGTTAATGTACAGTATAACGGAATATACTATTGATTATAGGAAACATAGCAACTGATTTATGGATGGCAGGAACCAAGAAGGGGAAGACATGCATGAGCATTAACAAAAACAGACTGAGCCGGTTACCCGCAAGGGAAAGGTAAACAACCTCACAGTTACTTAAATGCTGGTGCTTAACTAAGACGTGCATTACATTCATTAAACAATTAAGCCACGAAAGGAAGAAAAAACCTAAATTTGTGTACTTGATATTGTTTATTAAAGGGATCAAAATACACGACCAGAAAGAACAATGTTATCAAAGCATTGACTAAATTGCAAATGGTGCTTGAGGGTTTGTTGTAACATAGATACACCGGCGATAATTGAGAGGATGGTGTTCATAACGTTTCTTATAACGGACGACTTTCACTTACTGAGGTTCTGTGGCAAGTTCAAATGAGCCTGAACTTGCAGGTCTCTCCTATACACTGTGAGTCCGTTTTTCACATGTTGATCCACTGGTCCTAGGGCAGGGGAAACAATATTTCTTTGGTAATCAGGTCGTATTGGATTCCCTGTTCTACTCTTTAACATGAAAATCCTAGGAGACCACACAAAATTAACCCCAAAATTTGTTTAGACATTAATTTGCTTATACAATATATATTAATCTATTTCAATACAGTACCTCCAAATAACTTACTGTCTCTCTGAGCTTCTCATCCCAGGAGAGTATGATTGTTATGGTTTATAGAATAATTAGAGTACTTTAATTTCAAGTACTGACTAGTAAGATAGATTTGAAAGTGGATAATGACAGGAGAACCTTTGAGCAAAGTTTGCTATCTTAGCTTTTAAAACTGGAATTTTGTCATTATACATTGGGGAAAGTGCCTTGGTATATGTATGTGTGTACATTTTTCAAGAAGGAAAGAAAACTACCAGTACTTATGTTTTAGGATTTTATTCAGTGTATATAAAAAATAAAGAAAATTTCTTCATTAAAAAGGAGAAAAGAAACTTGAAAACTTTTGTGTTGAATGCAAATGGGAAGAAATGTGAAAACAAGTCAAAGATTTTGAAAGACGGGTAATTTAGTACAGTACTATAGATTAACAATGTTTTTTCTTTAAATGGGATTTTCACTGTCAGTTTGTGATTAAAACAGATGTATCATATCTTCATCATCTAGCTACAATCTGTGACATTTTTCCTATTAAGAATTATTTGTTTTGACTACTGTCTTTTACTTTTTCAAGTTTTTTTTTTTTTTGGAAAAGTTATCATTCATATGCAACTTTAATCTTTTTTAGGTCAGGTCAGGGAATAGCTGGGAAAGTTCCCCACCGCCTTTTGTCTTGACACCTTATCATCATGAAATATTATCCGAGATTCTGCAGAGCCATAGTGTCTCAGACTTTTGCATCATTGGACCTCGGGGTTGTGGAAAATCAGCGGCTGTCAGTAAATTGGCCAACATGCTTGGCTATCAAACAGAACCAATACTTCTTTATCAGGTACACAAATCCAGATTTTATTCATTCATACCCAATACTCCAGCTGTTTCCTTGCTATTTAGTAGGGAGTTGTATAAGTATTATAATTCATAACCTTAATGATAATTGTGGTCCCAAACCTTTTCTTTCAGTCTAATTTTATTGGATTTAAGTCATTCACGGGTAGTCATTTTAATACAAACAAGTTGGTAAAATCAATATGTTCAGTATTGGCAAAGCTTAACAGTAATTCTATAGAAAAATAATTTGTTCCGTAACCGAAATACAAACCACGCTATTTACAAAGGGTTTACTTTTAGCGCAGCTGAAATGACGAGCCAATAGTTTTTAACGAGGGTTAATTACCCCCGCGCTAGTTAGCGGGGGGTGGGGAAGGGTAGCTTGCTACCCCTCCCCCCTCCACACACCGGTGACTTGCTTCACTTCACTTTTGGCTCGGCGGTGATCAGACGTGTCTGTTCATCGCCTTCGCTGACAGCCTTTAATTTTCTTCTTTTTCTTTACAGCTTGTGTGATTGGTTGGAAGTTGACCTTCAGTTATTTTCTTTATTTAATATGCGGACATGCCCTGGAGTTGCCGGCCGTCCTTGTGGGACTTTCATGTCGGACGTGAGTACGGATCCTCACACCCTCTGCCCTCAATGTCGGGGCCGACGGTGCGACCAGGATAACATGTGCCGTGAGTGTAGGGAGTGGTCTGCCTCCCAGTGGGAGAGGTTTGGCCGTCGGCGTAAGAAGAAGTCCAAGAGAGACCGTTCTCCTCCGGGGTTAGCCTTGAAGGAGGAAGGTTCTCGGGACTCTTCTTCCGCCGCCCAAACCTCCTCCGAAGCTCCCCCTCGTCCGCCTCCTAAGGAGAGTCGTCCGAGTGGGAGCGCAGGCCCTTGTTCTGTTTCCCTACCTTCGGTGGGGGGAGAGGGCGTCGCCTCCCATAGCGAGGCGGTTCCCCCTCCTCCTCCGGGGGAGGTTATTGATAATAATACTTTATCCAGTGATGATCTGTTGCAGATTTGGTCGTCCCTGGGGCTTAAGGGCTTGCCCTCCAGGGTCGCTCTTATTGACCTTGTCTCGTTGGGGGCCGCTGTTAAACAGTCGCCGGTGGTAGCGGAGGTAGACCCTCTGTCTATTGTCGACGTCGTGGTGACAGAGGCCTCCGACGTGGCTGGGCCTTCCGACGCAGGTGCTGTTGCTGGTGATGGTGCTCTAGGCTCTCCTCCTCCTTCCGTGCATCCTTCGAAGGGGGAAGTGAGTCCTTCGGTCTCGACTGCTGCCCAGCTTCCTTCTGAGGGAAGTGTTTTGAAGGAGACTCCCCTTCGGAGGACCGATGGTCCCGACGATCTCCCCCGAGGCCGCCTCCGCCGTAAGGCTCACCGCCCTCTACGCCACAAGGGCCTCCCTTCCCCTTACAGGGGGACTAAGAGGCGCCTTTTTGGGTCTTCGTCCTCCGGGGGGGACTCTCCTCGTCAGCCTCAACCGACTACTCCGCCCTCCTTGAACCTCTCTGCGGACCGCTCTCCATCTCCTGCCGGATCTTCGCCTTCTGGAGAACTCGTCACCCGACGGGCAACGGTCCCTTCGGGGCTAAGGGATTCTTCCCTTACGCGAGCAGGGCCAGCGCACAAGCGCTCTCCTGCTCGCCAGCGATCTCCTGCTCGTCGACGATCTCCTGCTCGCCAAGACTCTCCTGCTCGCCGACGCTCACCTGCTCGTCGGCTCTCTCCTGAGGTTCGCCCCCCTCGCCAGCGCTCTCCTGCTCGTCAGCTCTCTTCCGAGCGTCAGCGCTCATTTGAGGACCATCGCCCTGCGGTCTCTGACCACCCTTTAGTTCCTGCTGAACTCCCTGCTCACCATCGTGTGTCAGAAACACATGTTCGCCAACGCGCCAGCGATCTTCCCGTTCCTGCTCGTGAACCTATCCTCTCACAGGACACGCGTCGACCTTCTGCTCGCCAGCGATCACCAGCTCGCCAGCGATCACCAGCTCGCCAGCGATCACCAGCTCGCCAGCGATCACCAGCTCGCCAGCGATCACCAGTTCGCCAGCGATCACCTTCACATGCTGCCCGCCATCGCACGAACCTGCATGATCGCCCGCTTACGCATGCTGCTCCTCATCGCAATACCCTGAACGATCGCCCTCCTGCGGATGCTGATCACCATCGCACAACCCTGCACGATCGCCCGCTTACGCATGCTGCTCGCCATCGCACAACCCTGCACGATCGCCCGCTTTCGCATGCTGCTCCTCATCGCAATACCCTGAACGATCGCCCTCCTGCGGATGCTGATCACCATCGCACCCTTTCACGCGATCATTCACCTGCGCATGCTGCTCGCCATCGCACAACCCTGCACGATCGCCCGCTTACGCATGCTGCTCCTCATCGCACAACCCTGAACGATCGCCTTCCTGCGGATGCTGATCACCATCGCACCCTTTCACGCGATCATTCACCTGCGCATGCTGCTCGCCATCGCACAACCCTGAACGATCGCCCGCTTACGCATGCTGCTCCTCATCGCTCAACCCTGAACGACCGCCCTCTTGCGCGCAATCATTCACCTTCACATGCTGCTCGCCATCGCTTACCATCACGTGATCATTATCGCCAGCGATCTTCTTCACCTACGCGGCAGCACGATCCCTCGCCGTCGCGCCATCGCTTGCGTTCGTCGCCTCGGACACGTGTTCCTTTACCTGCCCACCCTCACGCCCACTCGCCTGCGCGCCCGCGTGATCGCTCGCCTGCGCGCCCGCGCGATCGCTCGCCTGCGCGCCCGCGCGACCGCTCGCCTGCGCGCCCGCGCGACCGCTCGCCTGTACGCCCGCGCGATCACCCGCGCAACCATTCGCCTTTGCGCGACCGTTCACCCTCGCGCGACCATAGTTCGCGGCGAATTCCACAGCCGGTGGTAGCAGCAGGGACGCGTGCTCCTAGACGGCACTCGGGATCACCTCCATCCAAGCACAGGTTGGTATTGCAGGACGAGGACAGGTCATTACAGCATTCTTCCCCACCTTCTTTTCAGGCAGGTACCGTCGTGTCCACTCCAAAGGATCGCCCGATCCCTTTCACCTTAGCGAGGATTTCGGACTCTGTGTCCTTTGAGCAGCAGACTTGGTTTGGTCCGCTGGCACGGGCGTTAGTGAGGGTTATGAAACCAGCACTCGCCGGCCAGGGTAACAAACCAGCGGCTGTCTCTCCTTCGCTGAAGAGAAAGAGAGGAGTGGACTTCGTGGTGACTTCCCCCAGGGCGAAGTTGGTTCCCAAGAGGTCGGTCTCGAGGGTCCCCTCTCCTGCACGAGTACTCTCTCCTTCTCCCGTGGACGAGGCCTTTCCGTCCTCAGGTGAGTCCAGTGGACCGGTAGTCTTCCCCCCGGCACCAGGGGGGGAGACTTCGCTTCAGGCAGGAGAATTGTCTCGTGAGGAAGGGGCCCCTCGAACCTCGTTGTTGGGATCCTGTATCCCTCCTAGGAGGGAGCCCAAGGATTCCAAGACCATCCCTAAATCCTCTGCAAGGATTCGACAGGAACCCATGACTACCCAGGGGAATGTCCACGTATCACCCCAGGAAGAGATTCCTGGGGCAGGAGACTTAGCTGCCAGCCCACAGGGAGGAGAACAGCAAGAGTCCGAACATGCCTTCTGGCAGGTCCTAAGCCTGATAAGGCAACTTAACAGTCTTACGGATCCAGTCATCCCCCCCCGTGAAGGCAAAGACACAATTCTGGATGAAGTGTTCGACGTTCGGAAGGCCCCTAAGACCAGTGCAGCTCTGCCCTGGTCTCGGGGGCTGAAGAGTGCCAGAGCTAGGGCCAATGCTCAGCTCGCATTTCTTGCCTCCTCCAGTCGTTCCACTGCCGGGAACAAACTCATCCCTCCTCCTCGCCTTCAGCAGAGGAGGTATTTCGAGATCCTGGGTGAGCACAACCTCGCTCTTCCGCTCCATCACTCTGTGGAGGAGCTGGCGAAGGGAGTTCCCTTGGAGAAACTCTCTGCCCGGCAGGTGTCGTTCTCGGCGGCAGAGATCCTTAACCACGAGAAGGTCGCTAAGTGTGCCATGCAGGCCACTTCGTGGCTGGACTTCTGGTTAGGATCTCTGGGCATCCTATTGCGATCTGAGGACTTGTCCAAGGAGACCAATAGGAAGGCCCTAGAGACCTTCTTGCTCTCGGGCACCCGCTCCATCGAGTTCTTGGCGCACCAGGTTACCACCCTGTGGGCCAACTCGGTGTTGAAGCGTCGCGATGCTGTGTCCGAGAGATTCCATCCGAAGGTCCCCGCCGTAGATGTGTGTAGGCTCCGACATGCCTCCCTCCTGGGGGAGAGCCTGTTTGAGCCTCAAGACTTGGAGCGAACGGCTGAGAGGTGGAGGAAATCCAGCACGGACTCCCTCCTCCACAGGGCCCTTACAACTCGGCCCTATAAGCCTCCAGCCCCGCCACAACAGCAGCAACAGCCTCGTAAGGCTCCAAAACAGGCACCGGCAGCTAAGAAAGTGGTGTCTAAGCCCCAGCCCTTTCCAGCCAAGGTCAAGAGGGGTGGTAAGTCCTCCAGGGGAGGCAAGACTTCTAGGGGTGGCGGCCGCGGCCGCAAGCCCTAGGGGTGGCAGTCCCCCTGCGTGTCCACCTGTGGGGGGATGCCTTCAGCGTTGCGTCCGCAGGTGGCAACATCTCGGGGCCGATGCTTGGACGATCTCGGTGATCGGCCAAGGTTATCGCGTCCCGTTCACGTCATCTCAACCTCCCCTGACAGCGAATCCAGTGTCGTTGAGCTCCTATGCCATGGGATCGGCAAAGGGGCTGGCCCTTCAGGCCGAAGTCAAGACCATGTTCGAGAAGGGTGCTCTCCAGGAGGTCGTGGACGGCTCTCCAGGCTTCTTCAGTCGACTCTTTCTTGTAAAGAAGGCTACTGGAGGCTGGAGACCCGTCATCGATCTCTCGGCTCTGAACAGGTTTGTCAAACAAACCCGGTTCAGCATGGAGACAGCAGACACAGTCAGACTTGCGGTGAGACCACAAGACTTCATGTGTACACTGGATCTAAAGGACGCGTACTTCCAGATCCCAATCCATCCGTCTTCCAGGAAGTACCTGAGATTCTGCCTAGACAACAAGATCTACCAGTTCAAGGTGCTGTGTTTCGGTCTCTCCACAGCTCCTCAGGTGTTCACCAGAGTGTTCACCCTGATTTCGACTTGGGCGCACAGGAACGGCATTCGTCTCCTTCGTTACCTAGACGATTGGCTGATCCTAGCAGACTCGGAGTCGACCCTTCTTCGACACCGAGACAGGCTTCTAGATCTTTGCCAGGATCTGGGGATCGTGGTAAACCTCGAGAAGTCCTCTCTGCAGCCGTCCCAGCGACTGGTTTATCTAGGCATGCTAATAGACACCAATCTCCACAAAGCCTTTCCATCAGACGACCGGATAGCAAGGCTGAGGAGGGTGGCGGAACCTTTCCTCAGGCGAAAAGAACTCCCCGCCCAATCGTGGTTGCGTCTCTTGGGCCACCTATCCTCCCTGGCCCGTCTGGTTCCAAACAGCCGCCTCAGGATGAGATCCCTTCAATGGCGGCTCAAGTCCCGGTGGAATCAAGGATCCGATTCCCCGGACACTCTGATCCCAATGGGGTCTCTGGAACAGACGGACTTGCGGTGGTGGCTGGCCGACGAGAACCTGCGAAAGGGAGTGAGTCTTCTCGTCCTTCCCCCGGAATTGACTCTGTTTTCGGACGCGTCAAAAGAAGGGTGGGGGGCGCACGTTCTGAACCAGAGGGCCTCAGGCCTTTGGTCAGAATCAGAAAAGTGCCTACACATCAACCTGCTAGAATTGAAGGCCGTCTTTCTGGCCCTTCAACAGTTCCAACGGTTCCTGGCGGGTCACTCCGTGGTGGTGATGAGCGACAACACCACGGTAGTGGCTTATATCAACAAGCAGGGAGGCACTTTTTCGCAACAGCTATCCCATCTTGCAGTAGAGACTCTGAGGTGGACCGAAACCCACTCGATAACACTATCAGCTCGCTTCATTCCTGGCAAGAGGAATGTGCTCGCCGACAGTCTGAGCAGGGCTTCGCAGATAGTGAGTACCGAGTGGTCTTTGGATCCTCAGATAGCCAACAAAGTCCTGACTTTGTGGGGTTCCCCGACGGTGGACTTGTTCGCGACAGCCTTGAACTTCAAGCTGCCCCTGTACTGCTCACCAGTCCCGGACCCCAAGGCACTCTGGCAAGATGCTTTCCAGCAACGGTGGGACAACATCGACGTGTACGCCTTCCCACCATTCTGTCTGATGAGAAGGGTGCTCAACAGGACCAGACTATCGGTCAACTGTTCCATGACTCTAGTAGCTCCGCTATGGCATCACGCGGAATGGTTTCCGGACCTTCTGCAACTCCTGACGGAACTCCCAAGGGAGCTTCCTCCACGACACGAGCTTCTCAGACAACCCCACTCCGGTGTCCCTCACAGGGCCGTAGCCTCGCTTCGGCTTCACGCCTGGAGACTATCCAGCGTCTCCTCGCGGAGAGAGGCTTTTCGCAACAGGTTGCGGAGAGAATGTCTCGGCACCTGCGAAGGTCCTCTGAGGGAGTCTACCAAGCGAAGTGGAGAGTCTTTTGTGGTTGGTGTCGTGGAAGGGGTATCTCTCCACTCGATGCCACTATTCCAGCAATAGCGGACTTCCTTGTGTATCTGCGAGAAGAAATGCGCCTTTCTGTCTCGGCAGTGAAAGGCTATCGCTCAGCCTTAAGCTTGGCCTTCAGATTGAAGGGCGTGGATATTTCTTCATCGCTAGAACTCTCTTTACTCATACGTAGCTATGAGCTTACCTGCCCCCAGTCGGAAGTGAGACCCCCTCCTTGGAACGTGGTTCGAGTTCTCAGGTCTCTCAAGAGACCTCCCTTCGAGCCATTACGCCAGGCCTCCGATCGCCACCTGTCTTGGAAGACGGCTTTCCTACTCGCCTTGGCCTCGGCCAAGCGAGTTAGTGAACTTCATGGTCTCTCGTACGACATCGCCCATTCAAGGGGATGGGGGGAGGTAACGTTCAGGTTCGTCCCTGAGTTTGTGGCCAAGACTCAGAATCCTGGAGTGCCGGATCCTCGGTTCGACTCTTTCAGGATCGCGAGTCTCCGTTCTGTAACAAACGACCCAGACCAGCTGCTACTATGCCCAGTGAGGTGTCTGAGGTACTACTTGAAGAGAACGGCTGCAGTCCGTCCTCATGTGCGAGCTTTGTTTGTGAGCACAGGCAGGACAAAGAGGAGGGTCACAAGGAACACCATCTCTGCTTGGATTCGAAGGGTTATCCACCATGCCCTGAATCCTGACCCTCCTCCGTCACGTCGCCCTCGGGCCCACGATGTCAGGGGTATTGCTACATCCCTGGCCTTCAAGAGAAACTTCTCTGTGACGCAGGTACTTCAAGCGGGGGTCTGGAAGCGTCAAACGACCTTCACAGCCCACTACCTGCAAGACGTGACCCACAGGAGCCTCGATACGTTCTCTATCGGCCCTGTGGTGGCTGCACAACAGCTGGTCTAACCTCAGGCTCCTTTTTGGACAAGTAGCAGTAGGTTGAGGGCGTTGTTACCCGGTCTTAGTCTGTGTGAATGAAAGAGTATGTCTGACCCTTACTTCTTTCTTCATTCTCCCCTCTCTTGGGGAAGCAGCATCCTGGTCCTCGCATAGCTGACCTCGACCTCTGCAGGTAACCCATGCTTCTTTGTGCTCCTAGTATTAAGCTTAATACTGTTGCGTCTCCCATACCCTGACGAGGTGGTATGGGGAACGTCCTATCCTAGAATTCCTATCTGAAGGTCTCAAGGTCAACTTCATAGGACGAGTCACACTCTCCTCCTCACACTACTTATGTAGGCCACTCGTTCCTAGCGATGCTAGGAACCTGTGAGGTACAGGGGCTCCCTCTCTCTAGTGCTGCTCACTAAGGGATCGAGCCCCCGGGCAAGCCGAAGTCAGTAAGGCTGGGGACTTTCCACCCTTCCTAAGGGGTAAGTCACCCTTTGTAAATAGCGTGGTTTGTATTTCGGTTACGGAACAAATGACAAATTCGAAGATAATTTGTATTTTTCCTAACCATACAAACCTTAGCTATTTACACATATGTGCCCGCCATCCCTGACCCCCAAGTCAAGTCCTACCTCTAAGTGAAGTGAAGCAAGTCACCGGTGTGTGGAGGGGGGAGGGGTAGCAAGCTACCCTTCCCCACCCCCCGCTAACTAGCGCGGGGGTAATTAACCCTCGTTAAAAACTATTGGCTCGTCATTTCAGCTGCGCTAAAAGTAAACCCTTTGTAAATAGCTAAGGTTTGTATGGTTAGGAAAAATACAAATTATCTTCGAATTTGTCATTTTATTTGTTCACATTGTAATAATTTACATTGACCTATTGTCAATATAGATTGAAATCCTATTAGATCTACATTAAATTTCATTTTGCTTTTCATTTAGAATGTTAAAAAAAATTAAACACAGTATTTACAGCATTGGTATTTTGTCAGGACATGACTTCTCGTGATCTGGTGCAGCAACGTATTACTTCGCCTGATGGTGACACTGCATGGCAATTTTCTCCACTTGTTATTGCTGCCTTGGAAGGGAAGTTAGCCATTTTAGATGGAATTCACCGACTTCATCATGGAACTTTAGCTGTTCTGCACAGGTAGGCTTTTGTGTACTTGTTTCACATCTGAAGGATTCATTTATATTTATTGTAACTTATGGAAGTGAATAGCTCTCTTTAAATACATTACCACTTGCTTGAAATAATGTTTGAAATATTTTTGCAATTAATATCCTTACTCATTAGATTATAAATCTTTTGTTCCCATACTAACAAACCTTTCGTTATTTATGTGGATACTCTTTCAGCGGCAGCTGGAGGTAGCCATTAGACATTAATTGCAAGGTGGCAACGCTGCCTACCCGCTTATCAGGTAGGCAGGGTGTGGCTGCGTGGTACCCAGCCGCCTCTATATATGCTCTCACAGCTGTGAGACGTCATTTTTTTCTTTTGGCTCAGTAGAGATCGGATGTGTCCGCTCTCGTCCTGAATGTCATTGGACCTTTTGATTTTGCTTTCTCTTTTCAAGTGTGCATGTCCTTCTTCTGCGATCACCTTCACCATGCGAATGTGTCCGGGGCGAGAGGGTGCCGCGTGCAGGACCTTCATGTTGTCGCTCGAGACCGACCCGCTCTCTCTGTGTCCTACGCGCCGAGGGCATCGTTGCGAGCAGGGTTCGCCCTGCGCAGAGTGTAGGGAGTGGTCTGCCTCCCAATGGAAAAGGTTTGGAAGGTGTAAAAAGAAGAAGTCTAAGCGCGATCGTTCTCCCTCAGGGGCAAGCGGGATGCGTTCTTCTTCTCGCACTCCAAAATCTCTCTCAAAAGCTCCTTCTTGTACTAGCTCTCACAAAGGACGAGCGAGCAGGAGCGCAGATTGCTCTTCTTCCAGGTAACCCCAGGGTACTGGGGGTGTTGTTGCTTAACCTAGAGGAGCTCCTTGCCCTCCAGCTGCTGGCGAGCCTTTTTCCCTTGCAGATTTGTTTCAGGTGTGGTCGTCCTTAGGGATTTCGGGACCCCGTTCGAAGGAAGAGCTGCAGTGCCTTCTTCAGCGGGTTACCACGAGGAAACCCTCTCTGGAGCCATCGACATCTCACGCTCTGAAGTTGTGCAAGGTCCATCTGTCGCCTTCTCCTGGTCCTTCCATGCATGGACGAGGTGATTGTTCGCGTTCGCTTCTCCAACGACCCCCTACTGCCGATAAACCCTCTCTCCATCCTGGGACCTCGTTGTCTCTTAATCCTCAACCCTCTGTTTCTTCCCACAAGAACCCTCAGGTTGCAAGTGATGATCTTTCGGGGATTAGCGCGCCTTCCATTAGCAGCGCTAAGGGACGATCACTGCCATCGCCGCGTCTTCTGGAAGATCGTAATGATCGTAGGTCATCACGATCAGATAGTTCTTCACCTAGAAGACGCTCATGCTCTAGAGCTTCGCCCTCACAATACCAAAGGTCTCAATGCTCTCTTCAGAGGTGCTCCTCTTCGCTAGGACGAGTCTCGCGATCTCGTTCTGCACGATCGCGAGCAAGGTTTAGACATAGGTCTAGATGCTCGCGTTCTAAATTGTCTTGATCTAGATCACGAGGATAGTACTCACGCTTGAGAGGACGGCGCTCATGATCACGAGGGCAGCGTTCTCGCTCGCGATTGTATCGTTCATGAGATTAACGTTCTCGTTCACGAGGCCGACGCCTACGTTTGCGAGATAGGCACTCACGACGTTCACGCCATTTTAAAAGGACCTCCCTACGAGCCATTACGCCATGCAATTAACCGAAATCTCACTTTGAAGACGGCATTCCTGCTCGCTTTAGCCTCAGCAAAGAGAGTTAGTGAACTTCATAGCCTCACATATGACATCACCCACTCAAGGGGATGGGGGAAAGTGACGCTCAGCTTCGTCCGTGAGCTTATTGCTTGGACTCAGAATCCAGGGTGCTGGACCATAGATTTGGGCCCTTTCAGATTTAGAGTCTTTGTTCTGTAACCAACGACACAGATCAGTTGTTACTTTACCCAGTGAGGAGTTTGAGATACTATCCTAAACGCACTGCAGCAACACGGCTCAGACTAACATCACTGTTTGTTGATTCAGGGAGAATAAAGAGAAGGATCACATAGAACACAGTTTCTTCCTGGATTTGCCCAGTAATTGGAAGAGCCTTGGCTCCAGATCCTCCTCAGGCTTGTCGACCTAGAGCCCTTGACGTCAGGGGAATTAGTACTTCCCTGGTGTTCAAACACAACTTCTCCATGTTGCAAGTGTGTGGAAAAGACAAACCCCATTCCCTCAGAGGCGTGACCCACAGGAGGCTCGATACGTTTACTATCACTCCTGTGGTGGCTGCTCAAGAAGCTCCTTGATGGACAAGTAGCAGTTGGTCGAGGGTTTTGGTTACCCGGATTAAGACTGGGATGAATGAGAAGAATGTCTGGCTTTCCTTTCTTTATCTTCCCCTCTCTTGGGGTATAGCACCATGGGTCCATCTGCAAGTTGGCTTCAACCTCTGCAGGTAATTATCACTTCCCTTGTGTAGCCTACTATAAGTCATAAAATTTTTATACTGTCCACGTTCTCATTGCTTTCTGCGAGGGAGCAATGGGATACGTCTTTTGTTTTTTCCTATTTAAAACTCAGACGTTTCGAACAAATAACAACCTCTATTTTACTAAATTTTACAAGCCGCGAATCTACTCACTTTGTATATTACAGCGAGGTGTCAAAGTTTTGCCTAGGCCATAGTCATATACTGTACTAAGTAAAACTGGGTCAATGTCCATGCCAGATCTAGGACTAGCCTAAGAGTGAGTCATCCACATAAATAATGGAAGGTTTGTTGGTATGGGAACAAATGACAAATTCGGAGATAATTTGTATTTTTCCCTAACTAATACAAACATGGAGTTATTTATATAAATTGGCCTGCCATCACCTGTCCCCCAGAAGTCCTGCCTGGAATAAAGAGTGATGTTTCACAGCTGTGAGAGTATATATAGAGGTGGCTGGGTACCCTCCAGGGTGGCTAGACACCCCCTGGGGGTGGCTGGAGGGTACTCAGCCGCCTTGCAATTAAAGTCTAATGGCTACCTACGGCTACTGCTGAAAAAATATCCACATTAATAACTACAGGTATGTATTAGTTAGGGAAAAATACAAATCATCTTTGAAATTGTTCTTTTTTCTTTCAGACTGATTCATGACCGGGAAATACAACTCTATGATGGGACAAGACTGTTGCGTCATGATCGATATGATGCAATCAAAACTGTCAGTGGCTTCACAGATGACGATATGGGGTCAAAAGGTGTTCATCGTATTCACCCGTCATTCCGAATTGTGGCGTTAGCAGAACCACCAGCCATTGGTCAAGCACAGGGTCAATGGTTAACGCCAGAGGCTTTGACTCTCTTCTTGTATCATGAAATGAGGCCTTTAAAACAGAGAGAAACAGTTGATTTAATCCAAAAACTGGTAAGATGATTCAAGTGTCTTTCTTTGCCATAGGACACCATAGTATTTTATTGCATTACATTGATCATAAGTTGGGCTTTTTCAATATTAAACTTACCCGATGATCATATAGCTGTCAGCTCTGCTGCTATACAGGTGGGGGTGTACATCAACAGCGCCATCTGTCGAGTAGGTACTCAAGTACTCTATGTCAACACAGAATCAATTTTCTCTCTGTTGTGTCACCGGCAAGACCTACTGAATACGTTCTTGTTTTCTGGATTGATTTTCACGTTATTTGGTGAAGTATTCATTTCTGGTTATTAGCTATTGCTGTGCAGAAGTTATCTTCAATACTTCCTTGCATTCTTTTTTGGATTTTGGATTATTTGTTGACGACTTGGATAGATTTTGAATTCCCCCCTTTGACTAATTCAAGATGTCTGACCCTTCTCAAGTCCCCAAGTACAAGAAATGTAGCGCTAGGGACTGTTCAAGGCGTCTTCCGAAGGCCTCTATCGATCCGCACACCGTTTGTTCCAATTGTAGGGGTAAAGCCTGTCAATTGGAAGATCGATGTGAGGAATGCGCTGGGCTTTCGGAATTCGGGTTTCAAGAATTCCTGAAATATGCACGTAGGCTAGAGAAGGATAGGATCAGGAGGAGTTCGTCTCGCTCAATTGATTTTTCCTCTCCCCATGCCCCTCAACCTATTCCTTCCCCTGTAGTGGTTGCACCCGACCCCCCTGCTAGCTCTCATCAACCTTCAATGGCAGATATGATGCGTGCCATTCAGGCTCTAGGTGAGAGAGTCGAGTCATTGGCGAATGACCGCAATCAACTCATGGCTGACGTCAGAGAGTTGAAAGGTAAAAGTGCAGTGGGAAGTGAAGTGAGTGTCAGTGCAGTGAAAAGTGTCAGTGTTACGCATGAGGGTGCGTCTGTTCGTGCCTGTCGTCCTCCCAGTCCGGGACCTCTTGCAAGCTCCCAAGCCCAGGGGAGAAGCAATGTCGTACGACCAAAGGGTTCGACAGGCTTTAATCAGCGTACAGACGTACCCTCCGTGGTTTCGGACGTATCTTACCTAGATCGTCCCACCCACAAGAAGACGAGTGAGCCCATTCATTCCTCGTCTGCGGAAGAGGTTTCTCGACAGAAACGATGGACCAAGGTCTCACGGCCTCTTAAACGTAAGGTCCCTTCCGAGCTAGTCCAACGGCCCAGGTGTAGCCACTGGGTCAGTTCGGACTCGCTGCAGTCCTCCGACGACTGCACACCTCCTAAGAGAGGCAAAGTGGTACCGCAACAGGCAGTAACTCCGTCTGTTGCCGCACCCGCTGTTTTAGACCCTCAGTCACAACGGACAGTAACTCCGTCTGTTGCCGCTTTTGTAGACCCTAAGTGGTCTTTACTGCAGTCTATGCAGACTCAGTTAGCTGCGGTTATGCAGGAGTTTCGTGCGGAGAAGGTTGACGCTGCACCCGTTAGCCTACAACCTGCCACGGTTGTGCGCCCAGCAGACGCTGAGGCTGCCTGCTCCCACACTCCGGCTGCGGAGAAGGTTGACGCTGCACCCGTTAGCCTACAACCTGCCACGGTTGTGCGCCCAGCAGACGCTGAGGCTGCCTGCTCCCACACTCCGGCTGTGAGAGCTCCTCCACCCATGCGCAGTCGACCCTGCCAGACGCATGCTGACGTTCACAGACGCACGGAACCCTCCGTTGCCGTGCGTGAGCTACCACAACAACAGGAGGGTGGAGTTAGGCTGCCGTGTTTTGACGCGGTGCGTCAGCCTCCGCAACCCACGGTGGTCTCCGCTTTCCTTCCACAGTTGGGAGTAGACGCTTTGCGCACCCACTCAGCTTTGGTTGTTGCCAGTTCTCAGACTGACCAACAGTGGCATGATGTTGGGTCCAGTGCAGCCACGCATGCACCCGTGCTGCCGGACTCAGCCGTCCAGCCCACTCCGTTGCCTCTTCCTCCTCAACATTCAGACGATGGTATCTCTGATGATGAGGAAGCTGCACATCTTGACGACCAACACTCGGACATCGAAGAACCCAAGACCACGCCTCCCTCCTTAGACTTTAGGAAAGTGCTTGCGCTGTTTAAGGATTTATATCCGGATCAGTTTGTGTCTGCAGCACCACGCTCGCCTCCCTCTGAGTTCGCTTTAGGCATGCAGTCAGCAGCTCCTGCCTTTACGAAGCTCGTACTCGCTCGCTCGTCCAAGAGAGCTTTAAGGGTACTGGGAGAGTGGTTGCAGTCCAAGAAGCAACTTGGGAAGACATCCTTCATGTTTCCCCCGGTCAAGCTTGCTTCCAGATCTAGCGTCTGTTATGCCACGGGAGAAGTTCTCGGCTTGGGAGTTCCTGCCTCTGCCCAGGGCGACTTCTCAAGTCTGGTAGACTCTCCCCGCAGGCTGGCTATGAGACGCTCCAAGATTTGCTGGACTCCTTCGGATATGGACCATCTTATGAAGGGAGTTTTCCGCGCATTCGAAGTCTTTAACTTCTTGGAATGGTGTTTGGGAGCGTTGATCAGGAAGACCTCCCCTTCTGATAAGGAAACTTCCATGCTCATCATGTCCTGCATGGACAAAGCCATTCGGGATGGTTCTAGTGAGCTTGCGGCTTCTTTCGTGTCTGGGGTCCTCAAGAAGCGAGATCACCTTTGCTCCTTCTTGTCAGCTGGAGTCACCCCTTGTCAAAAGTCGGAGCTTATGTTTGCTCCACTCTCGAAGTGTCTCTTCCCTGAAGAGTTGATCAAGGAGATTGCTGCCTCCTTGATCCAGAAAGACACCCATGACCTGGTGGCGTCATCCGCACGCAAAGTCACCCCTTTGCCCTCCGTACCTAGACCCAGGATGGACACTCCAGCGTCAAGGTTCATTCCGCCCTTTCGTGGCAGAGCCTCCAGCAGAGGAGGTGCTCGTGCCGGAAGTCAACGTGGGAGCAAGAAGAAGGGTTCCAAGTCCTCTAGAGGCAGAGTCTGACTGCCACCTTCTTCAGACAGCAGTGGGAGCCAGGCTCAAGAACTACTGGCAGGCCTGGGAGAACAGGGGCGCAGATGTACAGTCTGTGAAGTTACTCAGGGAGGGGTACAAGATTCCATTCTTGCGCAAGCCCCCTCTAGCAACGACTCCCATCAACCTCTCTCCCAGGTACAGAGAGGAGGACAAGAGGCTAGCTTTACAGCAAGAGGTGTCTCTCTTACTACAAAAGGGAGCGGTAGTCATAGTCCGGGACCATCAATCCCCGGGCTTCTACAACCGCCTCTTCTTAGTGCCGAAGAAGACAGGAGGGTGGAGACCGGTGCTAGACGTCAGTTCTCTGAATGTCTTTGTCACAAAAAGACGTTCACCATGGAGACGACAAAGTCGGTTCTAGCATCGGTCAGGAAGGAAGACTGGATGGTCTCGTTAGACCTAAAGGACGCTTACTTTCACGTCCCCATCCACCCAGATTCCCAACCTTTTCTAAGGTTCGTTTTCGGGAAGGTTGTATACCAGTTTCAAGCCCTGTGCTTTGGCCTAAGCACGGCACCTCTAGTTTTTACCAAACTGATGAGGAATATTGCCAAATTCCTGCATTTAGCAAACATCAGAGCCTCCCTCTATTTGGACGACTGGCTTTTAAAAGCTGCGTCAAGTCGTCGCTGTCTGGAGAATCTACAGTGGACTCTAGATCTGACCAAGGAATTGGGTCTCCTGGTCAATATAGAAAAGTCCCAACTCGTCCCATCCCAAACTATAGTATACCTAGGAATGGAGAATCAGAGTCAAGCTTTTCGGGCTTTTCCGTCGGCCCCCAGAATCAGTCAAGCCCAAGAATGCATCCAGTCCATGCTGAAGAAGGACCGATGTTCAGTCAGACAGTGGATGAGTCTGATAGGGACGCTTTCATCACTGGACCAGTTCATCGCGTTAGGGAGACTCCACCTTCGCCCCCTTCAATTTCACTTAACTGCTCACTGGAGAAAGGACAAGACGCTAGAAGCGGTCTCGTTTCCTATTTCCGAGAAGATGAAGTCGTCACTGACTTGGTGGAAGAACAACATTTTCCTCAGGGAGGGTCTGCCACTGGCTGTTCAGACCCCCGACCACCTTCTCTTCTCGGACGCATCGGACACGGGCTGGGGTGCGACGTTGGACGGTCGGGAATGCTCGGGCACGTGGAATGCGGTTCAAAGCGAGTTACACATCAACTGCAAGGAGCTACTGGCAGTTCATCTGGCCTTGAGAAGCTTCAAGTCCCTCCTTCTAGGCAAGGTGGTGGAGGTGAACTCCGACAACACCACAGCCCTGGCGTACATCTCCAAGCAAGGAGGGACTCATTAGATGAAGTTGTACGAGATCGCAAGGGACCTCCTCACCTGGTCAAGAGATCGAAACATATCCCTAGTAACGAGGTTCATTCAAGGCGACATGAATGTCATGGCAGACCGCCTCAGCCGGAAGGGTCAAATCATCCCAACAGAGTGGACCCTTCACAAGAATGTATGCAACAAACTACTGTATGGGCATTGTGGGGCCAACCCACCATAGATCTGTTCGCAACCTCGATGACCAAGAGGCTCCCAAATTATTGTTCACCGATTCCGGACCCAGCAGCAGTTCACATAGATGCCTTTCTTCTGGATTGGTCCCATCTAGACCTTTATGCGTTCCCCCCGTTCAAGATTGTCAACAGAGTACTGCAGAAGTTCGCCTCTCACGAAGGGACAAGGTTGACGTTGGTTGCTCCCCTCTGGCCCGCGAGAGAATGGTTCACCGAGGTACTGCAATGGCTAGTAGACGTTCCCAGAACACTTCCTCTAAGAGTGGACCTTCTGCGTCAGCCGCATGTAAAGAAGGTACACCCAAGCCTCCACGCTC